>NW_026647611.1:0-62500 GCF_950295315.1 Erinaceus europaeus | reverse complement strand
TGCCTCTCTGTCCCTCTCCCCTGACCTCTGCCCCCCTGTCCCTCTCCCCTGACCTCTGCCTCTCTGTCCCTCTCCCCTGACCTCTGCCCCCCTGTCCCTCTCCCCTGACCTCTGCCCCCCTGTCCCTCTCCCCTGACCTCTGCCCCCTGTCCCTCTCCCCTGACCTCTGCCTCTCTGTCCCTCTCCCCTGACCTCTGCCCCCCTGTCCCTCTCCCCTGACCTCTGCCCCCCTGTCCCTCTCCCCTGACCTCTGCCTCTCTGTCCCTCTCGCCTGACCTCTGCCCCCTGTCCCTCTCCCCTGACCTCTGCCCCCCTGTCCCTCTCCCCTGACCTCTGCCCCCTGTCCCTCTCCCCTGACCTCTGCCTCCCTGTCCCTCTCCCCTGACCTCTGCCCCCTGTCCCTCTCCCCTGACCTCTGCCTCTCTGTCCCTCTCCCCTGTCCCTCTCCCCTGACCTCTGCCCCCTGTCCCTCTCCCCTGACCTCTGCCCCCTGTCCCTCTCCCCTGACCTCTGCCCCCCTGTCCCTCTCCCCTGACCTCTGCCTCCCTGTCCCTCTCCCCTGACCTCTGCCTCCCTGTCCCTCTCCCCTGACCTCTGCCCCCTGTCCCTCTCCCCTGACCTCTGCCCCCTGTCCCTCTCCCCTGACCTCTGCCTCCCTGTCCCTCTCCCCTGACCTCTGCCCCCCTGTCCCTCTCCCCTGACCTCTGCCCCCCTGTCCCTCTCCCCTGACCTCTGCCCCCTGTCCCTCTCCCCTGACCTCTGCCCCCCTGTCCCTCTCCCCTGACCTCTGCCCCCTGTCCCTCTCCCCTGACCTCTGCCTCTCTGTCCCTCTCCCCTGACCTCTGCCCCCCTGTCCCTCTCCCCTGACCTCTGCCCCCCTGTCCCTCTCCCCTGACCTCTGCCCCCTGTCCCTCTCCCCTGACCTCTGCCCCCTGTCCCTCTCCCCTGACCTCTGCCTCTCTGTCCCTCTCCCCTGACCTCTGCCTCCCTGTCCCTCTCCCCTGACCTCTGCCCCCCTGTCCCTCTCCCCTGACCTCTGTCCCTCCCCAGAACGCCGGCAGCTACTCGGCCGCCATGACGGAGCCCAAGTCGGTGTGTGTGTCCGTGGACGAGGTGGTGTCGGGCATCGGGGAGCCCTCGGAGACGGACCTGCTCAACGACCGTCTCAAGAAGGTGGACAACGGGCTGCTGGAGGCTCAGCGCTTCTCCTCCCTGCCACGCCGGGCAGCCGTCAACATCGAGTTCAAGGACCTGTCCTACTCCGTGCCCGAGGGGCCCTGGTGGCGCAGGAAAGGTAGGTGCCCAGTACCTGGGCTGGGGGCTGGACGCCGGGGCTGGGTGTCTGGGCGGGGGACTGGGCATCTGGGTTAGGGGTGTCTGGGCTGGGTGTCTGGGCCAGGGGCTTTATGTCGGGGCTGGGTATCTGGGCCGGGGGCTAGACGCTGGGACTGGGGTTTCCGGGTGGGGTCTGGGCATCTGGATTGGGGGTATCTGTGCTGGGCATCTATGCTGGGGGTTTCTGGGTTGGGGGTGTCTGTGCTGGGGGTGTCTGGGTTGGGGGTGTCTGGGTTAGGGGTTTCTGGGCTGAGGGGTGGGCATCTGGGTTAAGGGTGTCTGGCCTGGGTGTCTGGGCTGGGGTATCTAGGCTGGGCATTTGGGTTGGGGGCTGGGGTGTCTATACTGGGTTTTTTTTTACTGGGGGTGTCTGGGCTGGGTGTTTTTTTACTGGGGGTGTCTGGGCTGGGGGTGCCTGGGCTGGGGGTGCCTAGGCTGGGGGTGTCTGGGCTGGGGGTTTGGGGGCTGGACATCTGGGCTGGGGTTCCTGCTGGGCCCCAAGCTGGAGCCACTGGGCTGGGGCATCTGGACTGGGGGCTGGACGTCTGGACTGGGCGTCTGGGCTGGGGGTGCCGGCCACAGGACCATGGCCTGGGGCGGCTGCATCCTGTGTTTCTCCCCTGTTCTGGGGGGCTGGCTAGGGCCCCCACTTGGAGCAGAGGCTGGCTCCCTTGCAGCCCCTGTGCCCGGCTCCAACCCAGGGCCTTCAAAAGCGGCGAGACGCTTGTGAAGACACCTCCAGGCCCTCCAGTGAGTCTCTGGGAAGAACTTGAAAAGTCTGAGGAATTGGGAGCAGCCCAAGCCGCTCTACCCCGCTGGACTGCTGCCAGTTTCCTGGAACTCTAGATTTGGGGTGGGGTGGAGAGGGGCAGGCCGCCTGGTCCCGAAGGGATCCCGTGCCGGAAAAGGATTTTACCAGAAGGAAATAAGTAAATACCCGGGTGCTGCTGTTCAGACTTGGTTTGTGAACATTCACCAGCATGGGTCTGGGAGTGCCCAGGGGTTCTGTGCCATGCTCTGGCCTTAGAGGCGTCAATGCTGCGGTGGGGCCCGGGAGGTGGCTCAGTGGTGTGTTGCTGAGGAGTTATTCTGATGCAGTCTCCACCCCCAGGTTTTTCTATGCCCCGCAAAATCCTAGCAGTGCCTGTTGTTAAAATTTCAGAAGCTCTAGCCGGCCAGGCTTGCTTCACGGGCGGGTAACAGAGACGACCAGACACACGGCTGGGCAGGGCAGCTGTATTTCTTTATTCAGGAACAACGATTCATAAACTAAGACAAACTAATCACCAAACAGAACTCTGCTGTCTCTTTGCAGCGGCGCAAGCACTCTCTCTTACTTTGCAACTCAGGAACTCTCTGACTCAGGAACCCTCTCTCGGGGTTCCTTGGTGCGGGGCCAAGCGGGCCCTCAAAATTAACTGGACTGATCCAATTCTCTTGGTGGGGGAGGGCTAGAACAAACTGATGTAAAGCATATGACAGTGGTGACTCCCAGCTGGGCCTGCCTGAGGCCCTGGGCCCGGACTCGGGTCACACAGCCATGGAGGGGACGCTGGTCCTTTTCTCCTGCATTCTCTCTTCCTCACCATAGAAATGTTTTGTTGGCTGGGTGGGGAGACAGCTCAGCTGGCAGAGTGCACACTGTACCTGTTGGGGGCTCCCAGCTGAGCCCCTGGCCCCACATGGAGCACCACCATGCACTGGGGGAACTTCATGAGCCTTGGAGTGGTCCTGTGGTATCTCTCTCTGCCTATCTCTGTCTCTCTGCCTATCTCTGTCTCTCTGCCTATCTCTGTCTCTCTGCCTGTCTCTCCCTCTCTGTCTCTCTGCCTATCTCTCCCTCTCTGTCTCTCTGCCTGTCTCTCCCTCTCTGCCTGTCTCTCCCTCTCTGTCTGTCTCTCCCTCTCTGCCTGTCTCTCCCTCTCTGCCTGTCTCTCCCTCTCTGCCTGTCTCTCCCTCTCTGTCTCTCTCTGCCTGTCTCTCCCTCTCTGCCTGTCTCTCCCTCTCTGCCTGTCTCTCCCTCTCTGCCTGTCTCTCCCTCTCTGTCTCTCTCTGCCTGTCTCTCCCTCTCTGCCTGTCTCTCCCTCTCTGTCTCTCTCTGCCTGTCTCTCCCTCTCTGCCTGTCTCTCCCTCTCTGTCTCTCTCTGCCTGTCTCTCCCTCTCTGCCTGTCTCTCCCTCTCTGCCTGTCTCTCCCTCTCTGCCTGTCTCTCCCTCTCTGTCTCTCTCTGCCTGTCTCTCCCTCTCTGCCTGTCTCTCCCTCTCTGCCTGTCTCTCCCTCTCTGCCTGTCTCTCCCTCTCTGTCTCTCTCTGCCTGTCTCTCCCTCTCTGCCTGTCTCTCCCTCTCTGCCTGTCTCTCCCTCTCTGCCTGTCTCTCCCTCTCTGTCTCTCTCTGCCTGTCTCTCCCTCTCTGCCTGTCTCTCCCTCTCTGCCTGTCTCTCCCTCTCTGCCTGTCTCTCCCTCTCTGTCTCTCTCTGCCTGTCTCTCCCTCTCTGCCTGTCTCTCCCTCTCTGCCTGTCTCTCCCTCTCTGCCTGTCTCTCCCTCTCTGTCTCTCTCTGCCTGTCTCTCCCTCTCTGCCTGTCTCTCCCTCTCTCTCCCTCTCTGCCTGTCTCTCCCTCTCTGCCTGTCTCTCCCTCTCTGCCTGTCTCTCCCTCTCTGCCTGTCTCTCTCTCTCTGCCTGTCTCTCCCTCTCTGTCTCTTCTGCCTGTCTCTCTCTCTCTGCCTGTCTCTCCCTCTCTGTCTCTTCTGCCTGTCTCTCCCTCTCTGCCTGTCTCTCCCTCTCTGCCTGTCTCTCCCTCTCTGTCTGTCTCTCCCTCTCTGCCTGTCTCTCCCTCTCTGCCTGTCTCTCCCTCTCTGTCTCTCTCTGCCTGTCTCTCCCTCTCTGCCTGTCTCTCCCTCTCTGCCTGTCTCTCCCTCTCTGCCTGTCTCTCCCTCTCTGTCTCTGCCTGTCTCTCCCTCTCTGTCTCTCCCTCTCTGCCCATCTCTCCCTCTCTCTGTCTCTCCCTCTCTGCCCATCTCTCCCTCTCTGTCTGTCTCTCCCTCTCTGCCTGTCTCTCCCTCTCTGTCTGTCTCTCCCTTTCTGCCTGTCTCTCCCTCTTTCCCTTGGAAAGGTAGAGTCGCATAGGCATGAAGCTCAGGCAAAGTGATGGTTGCAAGAGAGAGAGAGAGAGAGGGAGGAGAGGGGAGAGGAGGGCCTGATGGGGATCTGGACAGGCAGAAGTCCCCAACACAGACATGCCAGGGCCTGAGATATGTGTCCCCATCAGCCCCCCCCCCAAGCTGCCCAGGCTGTGACGGGCAGCATCTCAGGCCAGGGGTGCGGCTGGCCAGCTCTCTCTTGTGCCTGGTGTGACCACTGCCCCTCTCCAGCTTGCCCACCGCTGCTCAGCTGTGGCACACTTGCCCTGTAGTAACCTCTGGGCTGGGCGGGAGGCAGGAGGAAGTGGCCCCAGGGGCCTGGGGGTGAGTCACAGCAGAAGAGAGAGGAAGACAGCCCTGCCTGGTGGGGTGGCGGTTTCTCAACCAGGAAGAGAGAGCCCTGTCTGGCTTCCTCTCCCTGCCCTCACCCTGAGTGTGTGTCTGTGGGCTCCCTGCCCGCCCTCTAGCCTGTCGTCTGCTGAGGCCTTGGGGTTCAGAGCTGGGGTGGTCCTCTGTATTCCCAGAGAGAGTGGGGGGCCATGGCCACAGTGGCGGAGAAGTTAGCTGTGTGCCCCCCTCTGGGGTCGAGTGTCCCTGGTGGAGGGAGCCATGGGTCACAGGGTCATCACCGTAGGGGTTGTAGGCCCAGGGCCCTGGAGCTTCGGGGGGAAGCTCGGCTGCACACTCTGCTTCCAGGCCACCAGCAGCTCTGTGGCCCCTTGCAGGGGGCCTGGGATGTGGGGTCCTCAGCGTCCTGGGATGTGGGGTCCTCAGCGTCAGAGGCGTCTGGAATCTGGGCTCGGTGCCGGGGCTTCCAGGGGTCCTTCCTCTGGCCGAGCCTGTCTGCTCAGGGGAGCCCCCACTGCAGCGTGTCTCCTCATCCTGCCTCCTTTGCAGGGGAGTCCCAGCCTGGGGTCTTAAGAGTCTGTCCCCTCTGAGTTCAGCCAAGACACCCCTGTCTCTTTCTCCCTGTGACACCTTTACACCCGGTGTCAGTGGGCCACCACGACACGATTTGAAAGGAAAAAAAATGTCAGAGGGAAGCGGGCTTTGCTGTCGAGAAGAAAGTGACGTCGTGAACCACCAGTCCTGGTTTGCTTTGCGTCTGTTTGTCTGTCTGTCCTTTTTTGTTTTTTCCCCCTCCAGGGTTATCTCTGGGGCTTGGTGCCGGCACTACAAATCCACGGCTCCTGGTGGCCATTTTTCCATTTCATTAGACAGGACAAAGAGAAACTGAGAGAGGAGGGGGAAACAGAGAGACAGACAGACACCTGCAGCCCTGCTTCACTGCTTGTGAAGCTTCCCTCCTGCAGGTGGGGAATCAGGGACTCGAACCCAGATCCTTATGTGGGTCCTTGTGCTTGGTACTCTGTGCACTTAACTGGGTGCAGCACCACATGCCCCACCCTTTTTAATAGAGACAGAGCGACATTGAGAGAGAGGAGAGGTGGATGGAGAGACTGAGAGACACCTGCAGCCCTGCTCTCCACTCTTGAAGCTCCCCACTGCAGGTGGGGACTGAGGACTTGAACCCGGGTCCTTGCGCCTGGTAATGTGTGTGCCCAAACGGCTGTGCCATGGACCAGGCCTTAATATACATTTAAAAGACAAAGACAGAGAGGGAGAGGGAGAGAGATATATAAAGGAGAGAGCGAGAGAGAGAGAGGAAGTGTGTGTGAGAGAAAGAGACGGGGGGAGGGGAGACTGCAGTACCAAAGCTTCCTTCAGTCCACTGGGGGCTGGGCTTGAACCTGAGACGCACACAAGCAACACAAGCAAGGCACTGCACTGTCCCAGTGAGCTGTCTGTTGGCCTCAGCCATGTGTTTGTTTGTTTGTTTGTTTGTTTTGTCCAGGGTTATCGCTGGGGTGCCTGCAGTACAAATCTACTGCTCCTGGAGGCCATTTTTCCCATTTTGTTGCCTTTGTTGTTGTCATTGTTGGCTAGGACAGAGAGACATGGAGAGAGGAGGGGAAGACAGAGAGGGGGAGAGAAAGACAGACACCTGCAGACCTGCTTCACCGCCTGTGAAGCGACTCCCCTGCAGGTGGGGAGCCGGGGGCTCGAACCGGGATCCTTATGCCGGTCCTTGCGCTTTGCGCCACCTGTGCTTAGCCCGCTGCTCCACTGCCTTCCCGCCCCCAGCCATGATTTTAAAGAAGACACGGTCTGTAGAGCACCGTGTGTGCGGGCAGTCAAGCCAACACCTCACCTTTTCAACTGGGGCTGTTTCCACCGGGCGATTAATGACGGCCTTTGGAGGAAAACAAGGCTGAGTAATAGATTCCTGGCGGGGCAGAACCGGTCCTGGGGGTGGGGGGGGACACCCCGGGGACAGTCCCGCTGCTTCAGATGAGCTAATTAGCGTCCCCTGAGGGGTGCCCACGCAGCTGATGGGACAGATGATCTGGAACAATATGGGCTCACTGGCATCACTGACGACAGGTGCCAGGGGACACACCTCGCCGGCCTGCTGAGGCCCTGTCACTCGTGGGGACACGGGGACAGGCTTCTGATGCAGCCACTGCCCCCCCCCCGGGGGGAGCCAGGCTGGGTGGGGGGTCATTTGCCCGCAGACCCACACACACAGTGTCCTCCTCCCTGGGTGACGGCAGAGGAGCTGTTGGCAGGACAGAGGGCTCCCCCAACCCCCCTGGCTTCCTGGGGTGGCTCAGTGAGGGTCCCTTCTGTGGGAGCCTGGAAAGGGGTGTGGGGTCCCCTGGAAGGCTGTCCCTCCACCTGCCTCATTAGAGCTGGGGTTTTTTAAATATTTTATTTATTTATTAATGAGAAAGATAGGAAGAGAGAGAGAAAAAAAACCAGACATCACTCTGGTACATGTGCTGCTGGGGATTGAACTCAGGACCCCATGCTTGAGAGTCCAATGTTTATCTTCTGTGCCACCTCCCGGACCACTATAGCTGGTGTTTTGCTAGGTTCTCAACCCCCTCCGGCATCTGTAAGGCTCCGTGACTTGTCCCCGGACCCCAGGTCCCTGGGCACCCAAGTCCCAGGGGAGACCCCGCCAGCCCTGACCTCCAAAGGTACCCACAGGCTGCACCCCATGTGGGAAGCTGCGGGGGGAGGGTGCTGTGACCTCGAGGTCTCACTCTGGGACTTTGCCTCAATGTGGCCTCAGGGTCTCTCTGTCTCTGTCTCACACACAACAGGCCAATTTTCTCTCTTTATCTTCTTTTTAAATTTATTTTATTTTTTTAGAGAGAAAAAGAAACAGAGAGAGCCCCGGTGGGGAGACTGAGACCCTGCTTTTCACCAAGCTCACCATCCAGGGTTCGAGTCAGCTTTGATGCTGAGGTATCTCTCCCTCTGACTCTGTTTCTGCCTCTCAGTCTCTGTCTTTCTGCCATATTCTACTTGTCAAAACTTGGCTCAGAGTGTTGACAACCCCCCCCAGCACCTTGCAGCTCCTGGGCACCAGGCATGGAGCCCCCCCGGCACAGGGCTCAAGCCCAGGGCCTTGCTCACTCAGAGCTGTCTGGGTCGAGCTGAAGCCTAGCCCCGCGACAGTCAGTTGCCGCATTTGTGAGGGCTGTCACCATCTACACGGACACGGGGACCTGTGCGGTCTCTAGCTGGCCGGGGGCCGAGGCACCTTCATGCTTGTGGGTGACCCCCCCACCCAGGTGCCCTGTGCTGAGGTTCAGGCCAAGCACCAACGGCAGAAGCCCCAAAGCTTGAGAGAGAGCTCTTTCCTGGTGTTGTCCGGCTTGGTGACAGGATGGGTGAAGTCACATCCCCTCTCCTGACCAGGAGCTCAGCCCTCAGGGCACTGACGCCCCCACCCCCACCTCCAAGATTCCAGGCCTGTCCGGACAGGACAGGCAGGCGAGGGAGGAAGGAGCCCTCTCAGGGCACCGGGAGGCTAGCACCCAGCCCCGAGGGATGGGAGGGCACAGCCAGCGTGGGCACACAGCGCAGCCCAGGAGAGTGGCCGTGCAGGTGGGCGACGGCAAGCTGCTTGTCCAGCCTTTGTCTTTTCAAACCTTTGATTTTTTAAAAAATTATTATTTATTTTTCCCTTTTGTTGCCCTTGTTGTTTTATTGTTGTTGTAACTATTATTGTTGTTGATGATGTCATTGTTGTTGGATAGGGATTTTTTAAAGTTATATTTGCTTTGTTTGCACAGAGCTGAGGCCTCTCACACGCATGACCTCTCCCTCCTGGACTGCACTGCAGGGAGGGACACACTCGGGTGGGGCCGCAGCTTCCTCCACTCCATGGGGGCTGCCATGTGGCCTTTGCCCCAGAGCCCTGCTGAGCTCTGGCTGATGGTGGTGCTGGGGCTTGAACCTGAGCCCTCAGACCCTCAGGCAGGAGACTCTGTTGTGCTGCCTATGGGTGGGTGGGAGTGGGGGGGGTTCTGCTCTGCGCATGTGGCCTCAGGGCTGGGTGCTGGGCGGCCTGCAAGTCCTGTGTTCCAGAGGCTGACGTGTCTCCCTGCTGCCACCCTTGTCTCCACTGGGGGCTGCTCTGTGGCTGTGGGTGACCTCTGGTCCTCCAGACTCCTTGCTAGAGGCTGGGGGTGTCTACAAGGGAAGCGGGGCTGTGGTGACCACCCCCCTTCTGGACTCCTACCTCTCAGCATTTGGTGGGGCTGGGTGCTGGGTGCTGGGGACTGAGACTGGGTGCTGGGGCTGTGGGCAGAGGCTGGGTGCTGAGGTTGGGTGCTGGGGACTGAGGCTGGGTGCTGGGGACTGAGGTTGGGTGCTGGGGACTGAGGCTGGGGGCTGGGGACTGAGGCTGGGGGCTGGGGACTGAGACTGGGTGCTGGGGACTGAGGCTGGGGGCTGGGGACTGAGGCTGGGGGCTGGGGACTGAGGCTGGGGGCTGGGGACTGAGGCTGGGTGCTGGGGACTGAGGCTGGGGGCTGGGGACTGAGGCTGGGTGCTGGGAACTGAGGCTGGGTGCTGGGGACTGAGGCTGGGTGCTGGGGACTGAGGCTGGGGGCTGGGGACTGAGACTGGGTGCTGGGGACTGAGACTGGGTGCTGGGGACTGAGGCTGGGTGCTGGGGACTGAGGCTGGGGGCTGGGGACTGAGACTGGGTGCTGGGGACTGAGGCTGGGGGCTGGGGACTGAGGCTGGGGGCTGGGGACTGAGGCTGGGTGCTGGGGACTGAGGCTGGGGGCTGGGGACTGGGGCTGGGTGCTGGGGACTGAGACTGGATGCTGGGGACTGAGACTGGATGCTGGGGACTGAGGCTGGGGGCTGGGGACTGAGACTGGGGGCTGGGGACTGAGGCTGGGTGCTGGGGACTGAGGCTGGGTGCTGGGGACTGAGACTGGATGCTGGGGACTGAGACTGGATGCTGGGGACTGAGGCTGGGGGCTGGGGACTGAGGCTGGGTGCTGGGGACTGAGACTGGATGCTGGGGACTGAGACTGGATGCTGGGGACTGAGGCTGGGGGCTGGGGACTGAGACTGGGTGCTGGGGACTGAGACTGGGTGCTGGGGACTGAGACTGGGTGCTGGGGACTGAGACTGGGTGCTGGGGACTGAGACTGGGGGCTGGGGACTGAGACTGGGTGCTGGGGACTGAGGCTGGGTGCTGGGGACTGAGACTGGATGCTGGGGACTGAGGCTGGGGGCTGGGGACTGAGGCTGGGTGCTGGGGACTGAGACTGGATGCTGGGGACTGAGACTGGATGCTGGGGACTGAGGCTGGGGGCTGGGGACTGAGACTGGGTGCTGGGGACTGAGACTGGGTGCTGGGGACTGAGACTGGGTGCTGGGGACTGAGACTGGGTGCTGGGGACTGAGACTGGGGGCTGGGGACTGAGACTGGGTGCTGGGGACTGAGGCTGGGTGCTGGGGACTGAGGCTGGGGGCTGGGGACTGAGGCTGGGTGCTGGGGACTGAGACTGGGGGCTGGGGACTGAGACTGGGGGCTGGGGACTGAGACTGGATGCTGGGGACTGAGGCTGGGGGCTGGGGACTGAGGCTGGGGGCTGGGGACTGAGGCTGGGTGCTGGGGACTGAGACTGGGTGCTGGGGACTGAGGCTGGGTGCTGGGGACTGAGACTGGGTGCTGGGAACTGAGGCTGGGTGCTGGGGACTGAGGCTGGGTGCTGGGGACTGAGGCTGGGTGCTGGGGACTGAGGCTGGGTGCTGGGGACTGAGGCTGGGTGCTGGGGACTGAGGCTGGGTGCTGGGGACTGAGGCTGGGTGCTGGGGACTGAGGCTGGGTGCTGGGGACTGAGACTGGGTGCTGGGGACTGAGACTGGGTGCTGGGGCTGTGGGCAGAGGTTGGGTGCTGAGGTTGGGGGCTGGGGACTGGGGGCAGTGGTTGGGGCTGGGTGCTGAGGTCTAGTGGCTACAGGCAGGGTGCTGGGGGTCCAGTGGCTGGGGGTTGGGGACTGAGTGCTGGATCTGAGAGCTGGGGTCCAGTGGCTGGGGCTGCGGGCTGGGGGCTGGGGTCCAGTGGCTGGAGGCAGGGGGCTGTGGGCCGGGGTCCAGTGGCTTGGGCTGGGGGGCTGGGGGGCTGGGGCCTGGTGGGCTGGGGTCCAGTGGCTGGGGCTATGGGGCTGAGGGCTGGGGTCCAGTGGCTGGGGCTGCGGGCTGGGGGCTGGGGTCCAGTGGCTGGAGGCAGGGGGCTGGGGTCCAGTGGCTTGGGCTGGGGGGCTGGGGGGCTGGGGCCATGGGGATGGGGTCCAGTGGCTGGGGCTATGGGGCTGAGGGCTGGGGTCTAGTGGCTGGGGGCTGGGGTCCAGTGTCTGGGGCTGGGGTTTCTGGGCTGGGGTCTGTGTGGTCCAGTGTCTGGGGCTGGGGCTGTGGGGTTGGGGGCTGGGTCCATTGTCTGGGGCTGCAGTTTCTGGGTTGGGGTCTGGGGTCCAGTGGCTGGGGCTGTGGGGCTGGGGGCTGGGGCCTGGGGTCCAGTGTCTGGGCTGTGGTTTCTGGGCTGGGGGCTGGGGTCCAGTGTCTGGGGTTGGGGATATGGGGCTGGGGACTGGGGTCCAGTGTCTGGACTGGGGGTTCTGGGCTGGTGGCTGGGGTCCATTGTCTGGGGCTGGGCATGTGGGGCTGGGGGCTGGGTTCCAGTGGCTGTGGTTGGGGATGTGGGGCTGGGCCTGTGGGGCTGGGGGCTGGGGTCCAGTGTCTGGGGCTGGGGATGTGGGGCTGTGGGCTGGGGTCCATTGTCTGGGGCTGGGGATGTGTGGCTGGGGGATGGGGTCCAGTGGCTGTGGTTGGGAATGTGGGGCTGGGGGCTGGGGTCCAGTGTCAGGGGCTGGGCCTGTGGGGCTGGGGGCTGGGGTCCAGTGTCTGGGGCTGGGGATGTGGGGCTCTGGGCTGGGGTCCATTGTCTGGGGCTGGGGATGTGTGGCTGTGGGATGGGGTCCAGTGGCTATGGTTGGGAATGTGGGGCTGGGGGCTGGGGTCCAGTGTCAGGGGCTGGGCCTGTGGGGCTTGGGGCTGGGGTTCAGTGTCTGGGGCTGGGGTTTCTGGGCTGGGGGCTGGTGTCTAGTGGCTGGGCAGGGGTTTCTGGGCTGGGGGCTGGGCGCGATCTCTGCTTCAGTTTCACTTCCTCTGTCCTGGGGTGTAATCCCATCCACATGCCCTGGCACCCAGTTACAAAACAGCTCTGTAGCCTCCGTGAGGGAGAGTGAGTCTGTGAGGCAGGGAGCTATATTTAGAGCCTGATTCTTGGTGCCAGGCACACCCACCCTCTGTGGGGAACCCCCCTCTGGCCCCACCCGGCCCTGGGGACTGACCCCTCCCCAGGTGACCGGGTCCCTGCCTTGCACCACTCTGATTCTTAGAAGAGGCCTTGTAATCGGCATCTGAAGAAGCTTCTGGGGTTGAGCTGGGCTGGTTTTGAGGAACTCTGCAGGGCAAATGTGACCCTGGTGTTGAAATGTGCCTGGGCAGGAGGGCACACGTCGGGACTGGGGACAGCTCACAGTTTGCCGTGGGCGAGAGCCTGGGCTCCAACCCTGGCACCCACAGGAGAAGCGTTGAGGCACTGGGGCAGCACTGGGCCGAGCGTGGCCCTTGGGAGGATGGGCAGAGTCCCGTTGTGGGCGTGGACACGGCAGTGGTGGGACTCCCCAGAGCATTCCCACCGTGCCCTGAGCTGGGAAGATGCCGGCAAGGGACCAGGGGCCTCAGGGCCCACGGCAGTTTGTTTCTCCCGAGAGCCTGGCTGCTGAGTTTAGAGAGAAACCCCCATCCCGGTGGCCGGTGTGACCTGTCTTGAAAGGGGAAGGACCTGGCAGCAGGAGTTTGAGGGACTTCTCAGCTACCACCCCCCACCCCCCCAGTTTGTTTTGGGGACACCCAGGTGCACAGGCAAGATGCTTGGCCCTGCTCCCGTCACCGTCACCTGGAGACCTTTTCCGGCTGGCTGTCAGTGGGAGGCCACAGTCTGACACAGGAGGCCGGGCCGGGCGGGCGTGAGCGGGAAGTGTGTGTGTGTGGATTTGCTGGGGACACAGCACAGGGTCTGCTCACAGACTCTCCTGCCTGAGGCTCTGAGGTCCAGGTTCAATCCCAGCACCACCACCAGCCAGAGCTGAGCAAGGCTCTGGTCTCTCTCTTATTAAGATAAATGAATAAAACATTAGCATGGTGCGGGGACTGCAGGAGGCTCTGTGACGCCTGGGTTTGCTCCGGCCAGTGCGGGGGCCTCCAGCCCCTGGCTCCTGCCCACGGGAGCCCGCAGCTCTCGGAAGCCCTGGCCCCAGGCTGCCTTTCTGCTCTGCTGTTTTTAAAAGCTTTAAAAATAATTTATTTATGATGAGAGAGAGCGAGGGAGAGGGAGCTGGGGAGAGACAGAGAGAGGAAGACGGAGGAAGAGGACCGGAGCCCTGCTCAGCTCTGACAGAAGCTGCTGTGGGGGCTGAACTGGGGGCTCTGGGACCCCGACGTTCAGGTCCTGCACTCCTCCGGGGTAAACCGCCCCTCATTGTAACACCCCCCATTGTAATCCCCCATTGTAACGCCCCCGTCCCCATTGTAATCCCCCATTGTAACGCCCCCATTGTAACGCCCCCATTGTAACGCCCCCATTGTAACCCCCCATTATAACCCCCCATTGTAACGCCCCCCATTGTAACCCCCTATTATAACCCCCCATTGTAACCCCCCATTGTAACCCCCCATTGTAACCCCCCCATTGTAACGCCCCCTTGTAACGCCCCCATTGTAACCCTCATTGTAACGCCCCCTTGTAACCCCCCATTGTAACGCCCCCATTATAACCCCCATTGTAACCCCCATTGTAACCCCCCATTGTAACCCCCATTGTAACGCCCCCCATTGTAACGCCCCCATTGTAACGCCCCCCATTGTAACGCCCCCATTGTAACCCCCCATTATAACCCCCATTGTAACCCCCCATTGTAACCCCCCCATTGTAACGCCCCCATTGTAACCCCCCATTGTAACGCCCCCATTGTAACGCCCCCATTGTAACCCCCCATTGTAACGCCCCCATTGTAACCCCCCCATTGTAACCCCCCATTGTAACCCCCCATTGTAACGCCCCCATTGTAACCCCCCATTGTAACCCCCATTGTAACCCCCCATTGTAACCCCCCATTGTAACCCCCCATTGTAACGCCCCCATTGTAACGCCCCCATTGTAACCCCCTATTGTAACCCCCATTATAACCCCCATTGTAACGCCCCCATTGTAACCCCCCATTGTAACCCCCCCATTGTAACGCCCCCATTGTAACGCCCCCATTGTAACCCCCCATTGTAACCCCCATTATAACCCCCATTGTAACGCCCCCATTGTAACCCCCCATTGTAACCCCCCCATTGTAACGCCCCCATTGTAACGCCCCCATTGTAACTCCCCATTGTAACGCCCCCGCCCCCATTTCCCGCCCGGGCGCACAGCCTGCAGGTTGGTCCTTGGGGGCTTTGCGGGGACCCCCGGCGCCCGAGGTCACCCGCCGCCAGCTGCGGAGTGGGTGCGGGGAGACGCCTGGGTGCTGAGCCCGGGCAGGTGCGGGCGGGGCGGGGAGTCTCCGCGCGTGTGCAGTGGCCGCCCGCCGCCGCGCCGGGGTTACTGCCGGTCAATGCTCGCGAGTAACCCCGGCGGCGCTGCGCCATTGGCTGGCTGGGTGCTGTTCGGGGCGCTGTTGCTAAGAGGAAGGGTGCCTCGGGGTGACGGCTCCACCTGGGCTGGGGTCTTCCCTGCAGGGCATGGCCGGGGGCTTGGGAACGGACACTGTGCAGCCGCCTGCGGGGTCCTGACCGCCCCATGTGTCAGGTGCACAGGACCCCAGGGCCAAGGGTCCCAGGGGCTCGGGTCTCAGGGTCTCAGGGTCCCAGGTCTCAGGGGCTCAGGGCCTCAGCGCTCAGGTCTCAGGGTCTCAGGGTCTCAGGGTCTCAGGGTCCCAGGTCTCAGGGGCTCAGGGGCTCAGGGTCTCAGGGACTCAGGGTCTCAGTTCTCAGGGGCTCAGGGGCTCAGGGGCTCAGGACTCAGGGGCTCAGGTCTCAGGGGCTCAGGGTCTCAGGGTCCCAGGTCTCAGGGGCTCAGGGGCTTAGGGGCTCAGGGACTCAGGGTCTCAGGTCTCAGGGGCTCAGGGTCTCAGGGACTCAGGGTCTCAGGTCTCAGGGGCTCAGGGCTCAGGGACTCAGGGTCTCAGGGTCCCAGGTCTCAGGGGCTCAGGGGTTCAGGGGCTCAGGACTCAGGGTCTCAGGGCCCAGGGGCTCAAGGTCTCTGGGTCTCTGGGTCTCTGGGTCCCAGGGTCTCAGGGCTCAGGGTCTTAGGGTCCCAGGGGCTCAGGGGCTCAGGTCCCAGGGGCTCAGGGCTCAGGTCTCAGGGTTTCAGGGCTCAGGGGCTCAGGTCTCAGGGTCTCAGGGTTTCAGGGACTCAGGGCTCAGGGCTCAGGTCTCAGGGCTCAGGGCTCAGGGCTCAGGTCTCAGGGTCCCAGGTCTCAGGGGCTCAGGGGTTCAGGGGCTCAGGACTCAGGGTCTCAGGGCCCAGGGGCTCAAGGTCTCTGGGTCTCTGGGTCCCAGGGTCTCAGGGCTCAGGGTCTTAGGGTCTCAGGGTCCCAGGGGCTCAGGGGCTCAGGTCCCAGGGGCTCAGGGCTCAGGTCTCAGGGTTTCAGGGCTCAGGGGCTCAGGTCTCAGGGTCCCAGGGGCTCAGGACTCAGGGCTCAGGGCTCAGGGCTCAGGTCTCAGGGCTCAGGGCTCAGGTCTCAGGGGCTCAGGGCTCAGGGCTCAGGGGCTCAGGTCTCAGGGTCTCAGGGACTCAGGACTCAGGGCTCAGGGCTCAGGTCTCAGGTCTCAGGGCTCAGGGCTCAGGGCTCAGGGACTCAGGGACTCAGGACTCAGGGCTCAGGGACTCAGGGCTCAGGGACTCAGGGCTCAGGGGCTCAGGGTCTCAGGGTCTCAGGGCTCAGGGCTCAGGGGCTCAGGTCTCAGGGTCTCAGGGGCTCAGGGGCTCAGGGCTCAGGGCTCAGGGGCTCAGGACTCAGGGTCTCAGGGACTCAGGGCTCAGGGCTCAGGGGCTCAGGGCTCAGGGCTCAGGGGCTCAGGGCTCAGGGCTCAGGGACTCAGGACTCAGGGCTCAGGGCTCAGGGCTCAGGGGCTCAGGGCTCAGGGGCTCAGGGCTCAGGGACTCAGGACTCAGGGACTCAGGGCTCAGGGCTCAGGGGCTCAGGGCTCAGGGGCTCAGGGGCTCAGGGCTCAGGGACTCAGGGGCTCAGGACTCAGGGGCTCAGGGTCTCAGGTCTCAGGTCTCAGGGGCTTAGGGCTCAGGTCTCAGGGGCTCAGGGCTCAGGGACTCAGGGGCTCAGGGTTTCAGGGACTCAGGTCTCAGGTCTCAGGGTCTCAGGGCTCAGGGCTCAGGGTCTGTTCCTGGCATTGCTCCAGGCCAGAACCGAGCTTGCCCTCCCCACCCCTCCATCTCTCTCTGTCTCTTTCCATCTCTCTCCATCTCTCTCTCTCTCTCTCTCCACCTCCCTCTCTCTCAGTCGCATCTGGAGAATGCAGACCTTTGGCCAGCCCCTTAAGCGCTATGCAGGCACTTGTACCCAGGGCCTTGGCGGGCTGTGCGGGTGAGCCCTGCCCCTCACCCGCATGTTTGTCCCTTATAGGGGAATATCCTGGTGTCTGACATGCTCACTTCCCTCTCTCCTGCAGTGCTTTCACCCTCCCAAAGGCAAAACCTCCAGAAAATTCCCCGGAGGGTGAAGGTGTGAGAATCCCTCACCACCACCTGCCTGTGTCCCCACCTCCAGACCCAGGGCCTCTGTCTCTGCACAGGTCACCAGGACACCAGCTGCATGGGCCCCAGGGAGAGACGCTGGCTTCTCGGGAGCCCGCAGGCACCAAGCGACCAGGTTCTGGAGAAGCCACCATCCAGGGGACACAGGAGCCCCCCCCCCCCCAGTCGCCCCAGCAGCCTGGCCTTTAGTTGCTCTGGGAGAGCCCCTCCCCATGACCACCCTGCTGTGGCCTCTGACTCAGGGTCGAGGTGACCCAGAGGCAGGTGACTCCAGGTCCCAGCCAGCTCACTGGGTTCCCCGGATTCCACCAGCTCACTAGGTCTGCAGCTGCAGCCTCCCACGGGGAGGAGTTCTAAGATGCCAGGGCCACCCCGGTCATTTTTTAGCTGTGAGCTGTGACCACAGAAGGCAGAACAGTCACCTGCTTCCCATCCGACCCGCTTGGCCTCACCCGAGAGGCTCAGCCCTCGTAACATGGCCCCGGGGTGCAGCCCAGCGAAGGCAGAGCTTGGCACTAACAACAGTGGTCTCAGGGGGCTCACGCCCACCAAGGTCGGGGTCCATATGCACTCTGCCTGCCCTGCCCATGGAGGTTCCAGGATGTCATCACGTAGCAGGGCAGGGTCCAAGGCATGTCTTGCTAAGTACCCGCTGCCTGGTGTGGCAGGTGTCGTGGGCGGCCTGTCTCTCTCTCTCTCTCTCCACAAACAGAATAGAGAACTCAACAGCCTCGTCCCCGGACACTGCATTTAAAAATAGCAATGCATAAGGAAATATGCCAAACAAATAAAATGGCGGGGGGGGGCGGGGCTTCAGCGGCTAGAGTGCAAGCATCGATCCTTAGCATGGCCCGAACTGGAGTGGGGCTCCGTCTCCTCACTCTCTCATAGAAAATAAATGCAGGGGAGTCGGGTGGTAGCGCAGCGGGTTAAGTGCATGTGGCGCGAAGCGCAAGGACTGGTAGAAGGATCCCGGTTCGAGCCCCCGGCTCCCCACCTGCGGGGGAGTTGCTTCACAGGTGGTGTCTGTCTTTCTGCAAACGGTCTGCAGGTGTCTGTCTTTCTCTCCCCCTCTCTGTCTTCCCCTCCTCTCTCCATTTCTTTCTGTCCTATCCAACAACGACAACATCAACAACAACAATAACCACAACAACAATAAAAAACAAGGGCAACAAAAGGTAAAATAAAGAGAGAAAGAAAGGAAGAAAGTAAATGAAAAGCAGCCTTCCACAAAGAACATTCTCTCTGCAATCAGGTGAGAAGTGGGCACGCTCAGCATGCCCCCGGGAAACTCACAGAGGAAGCTTGTGGGGCTCCTGCCTAAGGACCCGAGTGCCAGCTGGCCCAGAAGGTGGCATGTCCCCACTAGCTGGGGGTCCCCAGCTGGACGTCTCCTGGCTTCCTCCCCTCCATGCCCCCCCCCACCCGCTTTTGTCCGTCTCAGTGACTGACATCTCCCTCCACTGTCACCAATGCCTTTGTCACCTCTGCGTTTTGGGAAGGTTTGTTTGACCCGTGCCCCATCTCATGTCAGGGGGACACTTCGGCCAGCCCGTCTCGCCTGCAGCTTGCCGCGCCCGGCCTGTCTGGCCTCTGCGCTGCGCCCAGGTCCCAGCGCGGTGCTGTCTGCCGGCCAGCGCTCCTCTCCCACCCGCTCGTCTCTGAGCATGTGCCGCAGTCCCGCCCTGCTCAGCCTTGCTGCTTCCTGTTTTGTTACTTTTCCTTTCTTTCTTTCTTTCTTTCTTTCTTTCTTTCTTTCTTTCTTTCTTTCTTTCTTTATTATTGGATAAAGACAAAGGTAATTTGAGAGGGAAGGGGGAGATAGATAGGGAGAGAGACAGAGAGGCACCTGCAGCCCTGCTTCACCACTCGTGAAGCTTCCCCGCCGCAGGTGGGGACCAGGGACTCGAACCCAGCTCCTTGTGCTTAGTGATACGTACGCTTAGCTTGGTGCACCGCTGCTCGACCCCCCTCACCTTTTCTCTTCAGGGTGCCAGGACCTTGAATCTGTTTTTAATTGGGGAGGGGTCAGCACTGCTCCACTTTGGGGCCTCCCTGGTACCTGGGGCCTCCTAAGAGGTGAGGAAGGGACTGAAGTGGGGGGCTGTCCCCCAGCCCTGGGAAGGGTTTCTTAGCATTCACAGGGCCTCAGAGCAGGCAGGGAGGGCCCCCTTTCTTACAGGGAACCTGGGAACTGGCATCCCCTCCCTGCTCACGGCCGGTCTGACTACTGCATCAGCCCTAGACTTAATCATCTGGAATTGAAGGGAGGTGTGTGGGCTGAGTACTGAGCTGAGTACTGGAGCTGAATACTGGAGGCCCTGAGCTTCTGGGAGGAACTTTTCTGGATGCTTAAGTCTCTGCATGTGTGGCCTCGTGGACACTCATTCATTCACCCCTTTATTTTTGAGTTAGTTATTTTAAATTCCACTTCTTTTTAAATTTTTTCTTATTCATTTATCTGTCTGGATAGTAACAGGGAGAAACTAAGAAGGGAGGGGGACATAGAGAGGGAGAGAGACAGAGACACCTGACCCTGCTTCACTACTCGTGAAGCTTCCCCCCTGCAGGTGGGGACCAGGGGCTTGAACCCAGGTCCTTGTGCACTGTAACATGAGTGCTTAACCAGACACTGCATGAGTGTCACTGCATGGCTCCAAGTTACTTCTTACTTGTGGTGAACAGTGGGTGATATGATTGTAAGGTGACAGGGCCCAGTCCCACCCCACACCCACCACAGCTCCATGTCCTTACCCTCCCACCTCCCAGAGAGAATAGATAACCACCAGGGTGCACTGGGTGAGTCTGGGGGTGCACTGGGTGCAGCTGGGGGTGTACTGGGTGAGTCTGGGGTGCACTGGGTGCAGTCTGGGTGAGTCTGGGGGTACACTGGGCACAGTCTGGGTGAGTCTGGGGGTGCACTGGGTGCAGACTGGGTGAGTCTGGGGGTGCACTGGTGCAGTCTGGGTGAGTCTGGGGTGTACTGGGTGAGTCTGGGTGAGTCTGGGGGTGCACTGGGCACAGTCTGGGTGAGTCTGGGGGTGCACTGGGTGCAGTCTGGGTGAGTCTGGGGGTGCACTGGGTGCAGTCTGGGTGAGTCTGGGGTGCACTGGGTGCAGTCTGGGAGCAGCTGAGTGTGCACAGCAGACTCACTGGACAGGGGCCCTCAGATGTGATTTGCAAAGGTTGCGGTGTGTGGAGGTGACTGTGACCTTCAGGGTTTGGGGGGCTCCTCAGCCACCACCATGGAGAATGTCACCTTTGGAGGGACACTGCCGTGTCCTGCTCTCACGCTGGCGGGAGCCAGGGGCCCCAGAGGTGGGAACAGAGGCTGCCCCGCTCGGCCATGCTTCCCACACCCAGGCCTGAGCCTGGCCCCCATGGAACCCCAACCCCAAGGGCCAGCTGGGGCTGTCACAAGACAGCTCCCCCCTGAGCTCCCTGGGGGACCCCGGGCACTGTACCAGCCCTGGGCAGCCCTGGGTGGGCAACAGCTGGACCCACCGTGGGCCTGGGGAGACTTGGCTGCAGCAGGTCTGCTCGAGGGTAACCCCGATCCCTGAGGCCCGTCATTAACTCGGCACTTAGTGCTCCCTGGGTGATGTCACCCGGGTCCCCGTGGCCCGGGCTCCCAGCCCTGAGCTGCAGAGCTGATCCTGAGGAAGAGCCGGGGCTCTGCGGTCCCCAGCCCTTCCCCACCCATCCGGCCTGAGGTGGGTGGGTCCCTGTCCCCTCAGCCACCAAGCCTGGCTGTCCCCATGTCACCCTCTACCCCGCCCCATCCCCACAGGTGACGGTCCCTTCCCGGGGGGCCACGTCCTCTCCTTAAGGAGTCAGTTCACCAGGCCTCAATTTCCTGCCCTGCCCCCTTCTCTCTGTTAAATAAGGCCCAGGGGACCCCATCCAGCCCAAGGCGCCCCACCCGCACAGGCTACCTGCCCAGGTGCGCCCTCCCTCTGCCCACAGAGAAAGGGCAGGAGACTCGCGAAGACAGGGCACCCACACACCCCTTCTCTGCCCAGGCCTAGAAGGTGGGCACAGACTAGGATGTCGCATGTGCCCTCCTGATTCCTGCAGGCCACATGCCAGAGCCTCTCTGCACCTAGGATCTTTCTTTTCTTCCTTCCTTCCTAATTTTTTCTTTTCCTTCTCTCTCTCTCTCTCTCTCTCTCTCTCTCCTTCCTTCTTTCTTCTGCTACTGAGCAGACTAGTTTTGCGATTTTTTTTTTTTTGCCAGTGTCAAGTGAAATACCCAGGAAGTGTCAACGCAAACCAATGTCTTACATCTGCTGGATACATCTGTGTGAGAAAGAATGGTGATCGCTTCTTGTTAACTGTCTGATTAACGCGGACACCTGATCTTTCCCTCCCCCCCACTGCCTGTCACTAAGGTTAAAGAAGAAAAGGGGGAGGACAGTGTTATCTCAACCATCCACGTGAAAGTGTGACAGTGTTCAGGTCGGGGTCACGAGTCAGTCCGTTGGATTGTCTATTTATTTACAAGTTGATTTATTCTGAGAGAAAGATGACAAGAGGCCTGCAGATGATGCTGGGGTTTGAACCCCAGGCCTGGGGGTGTAAGGAGCTGCTCTCACAGGCCGAGCTCTCTCCACAGCCCACATGCTGTTCATCAGAACACGCCGTCACCAGGACTCGGTGCAAAGGCCTGTGCCTGTGTGGGCAGATTGAGCCAACCCTCAGCGTTCATCTGAGGGAACCAGTCACCTGAGGCTCCTGTCCAAATGGACCCTGTGGGGCACCCTCCAGAGCCTCCCATCCCATAGGTTAGGGGCCAGACTTACACTTTTTAAAAAAAATTTAAGGGGTCGGTCAGTAGCGCAGTGGGTTAAGCGCACGTGGCGCCAAGCGCAAGGACTGGTGTAAGGATCCCGGTTCGAGCCCCCGGCTCCCCACCTGCAGGGGAGTCGCTTCACAGGCGGTGAAGCAGGTCTGCAGGTGTCTGTCTTTCTCTCCCCCTCTCTGTGTTCCTCTCCTCTCTCCATTTCTCTCTGTCCTATCCAACAACGAACGACATCAACAATGGCAATAATAACCGCAACGAGGCTACAACAACAAGGGCAACAAAAGGGGGAAAAATGGCCTCCAGGAGCGGTGGACTCATGGTGCAGGCACCGAGCCCGGCAATAACCCTGGAGGGAAAAAAAATTAATGTATTTATTTATTTATTTATTTTCCCTTTTGGTGCCCTTGTTGTTGTAGTTATTGTTGCTGTTATTGATGTCGACTGGGGCTGCAGCCGGGGAGCTTCCTGTGTGTGTGTGTGGGGGGGGGTGTGCTCCAAGGCTTGTCACCTCCCAGCCCACCTCTGTGTCACTCTGCACTTAGACACATGGGGTGAGCCACTGCTTGGAAGTCCACGAGCCCTGTCCCATGAGGGGAGTGTGTCTCTTTATTTTATTTTATTTTATTTTATTTTATTTTAATTCTATTATGTTTGTTTTCTCTTCTCTTCTTCCCTTCTCTCTTTTCTTGTCTTGTCTTCTCTGCCAAACTCCAGCTGGAGACTCAGACATTCAAAGCGATTGACTTGTCTGCAAAACACTGCCCTGTTAATCCCTCAATCATGGATCGCAACCTAGCCGGAGCGAGCGCCGGCCCGGCCAGCCTGCCACGGAGGGTCGGCACAGGGGAGGCCAAGCGGGTCAGCCGGTGAAGGCGCTGAGGCCATGGGGTGCTGGGCAGGGGTCCCTCCACGGGCCGGGGGTCTGGACACCGACAGGTCCCCCGACACTTGCTCCCTGACCCCGGGGAGGCAGCGGCCAGGCCTGTGGGCGCTCTCTGCGTGCCCCCTGTGGTCACTCTCGCCCCCACCCTGGCGTTGGACGGATATGGGCCCGGCTGTGCAGAGCACAGACCCTGTGTCCTCGGTGTGTCCCCTGGAGCTGACCACCCTGCCCTCTGCCCCCACAGGCTACAAGACCCTTCTCAAGGGCATCTCCGGCAAGTTTGGCAGCGGGGAGCTGGTGGCCATCATGGGCCCCTCGGGGGCCGGCAAGTCCACCCTCATGAACATCCTGGCTGGGTACAGGTGAGCCTGCCTGGGGCGGGACAGAGGGACAGGGGGTCAGGACAGGAGGATAAGGGGCAGGAGGATGGGGGCAGGAGGATAGGGAATAGGGGGTAGGGGGGCAGGGGGTGGGAGGACAGGGGTCAGGGGACAGGAGGACAGCGGACAGGAGGACAGGGAATGGGGGTAGGGGAACAGGAGATGAGGGAATGGGGACGGGACGGAGGACAGGGAATGGGGGCAGGGGGAGAGGGGATGGGGTAGAGGGCAGGGACCACCTGTAAGAGGAAGCTTCACGAGTGGTGGAGCAGGGCTGCAGGTGTCTCTCTGTCTCTCCCTCCCCTCTCAGTCTCTCTGTCCTGTCCAATAGAATAGAAAAGAGACGGGGAGATGGGAGGGCAGTTCAGGAGATGACGGTCCAGGGAGGCCAGAGCCAGGCTGACGCCCCCCCCCCACACACACACACACAGGGAGACGGGCATGAAGGGTTCAGTCCTCATCAACGGGCAGCCCCGGGACCTGCGCTGTTTCCGGAAGGTGTCCTGCTACATCATGCAGGACGACATGCTCCTGCCTCACCTCACGGTGCAGGAGGCCATGATGGTGAGCCTCCCCCTCCACCACTGCAGGGCCCCAAGAGAGTTCTAGGCGGCCACCCCCGCCAGCGGCCAGGTCACGGGACCCCGGGGGAGGGGGTGTCACAGTGTCTGGGGACCCGGCTCGGTGGCCACTCCCACAGCCCTGCGTTCACATGAGCCGTCCCCATACGCGGGCCACCGAGAGAGACCGTCACCCTGCGGGTCCCCAGGTGCCGAGGCCACGGCAGTGCAGACAAGTCCCTCGCCCGCACCCCTACCTCCTGTCCGTCTCCCCGTGACTGTCCTCACTAGCTCACCCTGGGGGCCCGGGGCTCTCCTTCCCCACCCCGAGGCCCCAGCCCGTGTGACGGGGGCCCCCCTTGACCCACCTCTGCGCCCACAGGTGTCTGCTCACCTGAAGCTGCAGGAGAAAGATGAAGGCAGGAGAGAGATGGTGAGTTGATGCCCAGGGTGCATCCCCGGCTGCTTTGGGGGCTCTCCCCGGGTGTGGGGGTGTCGTCAGGGCTCCTGTGGGTGGGAGACTCGTGTTCACTCGTGTTCACAAAACTGAAGTCGGGCGGAACGGCGACGGTGAAGAGAGGTTGGAACTCCTGGCGGCGAGGGGACATTGCTTATGAAGAAAGGCAAGGGGAGCCTTGGCGGCACAGCCTTTGATGTTTAGAATCACCCTTGCTTACTGGCTAGAGATGGCAAGAAACTGAGAGGCAGGGGAGACAGAGAGGGGAGAGACAGAGAGACCCCTGCAGCCCTGCTTCACCTCTCTCGAAGCTTCCCTTCTGCAGGTGGGACAGGGGTCTCGAACCCGGATCCTCGTGCCCTGTAACATGGGCGCTCAACAGGTGCACCGTCACCCGGCCCCGAGATGGTGCATTTCTGGGGCATCCAGAGAGAGAAAGAGGCGGACAGAGAGACAGACAGAAGAGCACCGGCAGGGGGACCACCCAGAGAGAGGATTGCCCTGCTCCTCGCCGTGCAGGGTGCTTTTGCGGGTTCTCCCTCCAGCACCCCTCCCTCCCCAAAGTCCAGCTGGATGGTGTGACTGAGTCAGTACCCTGGGGTTGGTCCGGGCCCAGGCCAGCTGTGCACCAGGGTCTCCACAGGTGCTGTCACCTGGGGCCTTGGGTGGCCGGGCCAGAGTGCGTGTGATGTGACGGTTCGGGGCCTCTCGTGGAGGAGCTACAGTTAATGACTCGGGCCTGAGAGGCCAGGTGGCTGACACTGGCCACAGCCTGAAGAAGGCCGGTGTGGGCTACAGCTCTGTCCCCGGGGTCTCTTGTCCTTGATTAGTTAGTGACAAGATACACCAAAGAAATAAAGAAAGATGGGAGCCGGGCGGTAGTGCAGTGGGTTAACCGCACGTGGCGCAAAGCGCAGGGACCGGCGTAAGGATCCCGGTTCGAGCCCCCGGCTCCCCACCTGCAGGGGAGTCGCTTCACGGGCGGTGAAGCAGGTCTGCAGGTGTCTCCTCTCTAGATTTCTCTCTGTCCTATCCAGCAACAACAGCAATAAGAACAGTAAACACAAGGGCAACGACGTGGGGAAAATGGCCTCTAGGGACAGTGGATTCACAGTGCAGGCACCAAGCCCCAGTGACAACCCTGGAGACAAAAAAAAAAAAAAAGAAAAGAAAAATAGGGCTGGGAGTTGGGCTGCAGCGCAGAGGGCTAAGCAGCGCACGTGGTGTGAAGCGCAAGGACCGGCATGATGATCCCGGTTCGAGCCCCCGACTCCCCACCTGCAAGAGGGTCGCTTCACAGGCTGTGAAGCAGGTCTGCAGCTCTCCCCCTCTCTTTCTTCCCCTCATCTCTCCATTTCTCTCTATCTGACAACAATAATAACTGCAACAATAAAACAACAAGGGCAACAAAAGGGAATAAATAAATTTAAAATAAAAAGTTTTAAAAAGTCATTATATAAAAAAGAAAGAAACAATAATAATAAGAAAGAAAGTAAGAAAGAAAGAAAGAAAGAAAGAAAGAAAGAAAGAAAGAAAGAAAAGGGAGGAAGGAAGGAAGGAAGGAAGGAAGGGCCCAGGTGGTGGCGCACCTGGTTGAGTGCTCACATTACAGTGCGCAAGGACCCAGGTTCAAGCCCCCCAGTCTGCATCACAGGTCTCTCTCTGCTAGCCTTGCAGAGTAACCAGGCTGCGGGCTGCACACTCCTGGGCCATGTCCCTCCTGCTACACAGACCCTAGTCGCTAGACCCTGATGGGGACACAGTGACCTCAAAAGTCCCCTGGCCAGGGCCGAGAAGTGGCCTCCTGTGCAGAGTCTGACCAGCACTCTTTGTAAAAAATGATTGATTGATTTATTATTGGATAGAGACAGAGAGAAATGGAGAGAGAGGTAGAGAGGGAGAGAGACAGAGAGACACCTGCAGCCCTGTTTCACCGCTCGTAAAGCTGTCCCCTGCAGGTGGGGACCGGGGGCTTGAACCCCGGTCTTTGTGCCCTGTGATGTGAGCACTTAGCCCGGTGCGCCACCGCCTGCCACCGCCTGCCTCCTGCGCCGTGGCTCTTAGACCCTCCTGTGGTGCGTGGAGGAGTCACGTCACAGGCCGGGCCTGAGGCTCGCCATGCCCAGCACACTCAGCCCTTCCTGACGCCTGACACCTTTCTTCCCAGCTGCTCCTCCTCCGCAGGAACAATGAGGCGTGAGTCAGCCCCCTTAAAAATACCCAGCCGCCACCCACACGCATCGGAGAAACTGGCTCCTCGTGTGGGCTCTTCACCAGTCTTTAAAAATAAATCAATAAGCAAGTTTCTGGGGTGACGGAGACCTTCTCAAACTCGGGTGCTCAGGGGTTCCCTGGACTCCCGGGGTGCGGACTGTGGCGAGAGCTGTGACTCCCGCGGTCTTGTATCACGTGCCCCCGCCTCCGGCTCGGCGCCCAGCACCAGCCAGGGAAGAAGCGAGCCCACGCCGTGTGCAGGTTCACGTGTGCAGATTCACCGTCTGTGCTTCTCAAAGACAGTGGTTTATTGAGAAGAGCAACACGCAGATAGACACAGACACACACACAGAAACACAGAGACAGACACACACACACAGGCACACACACAGACACAGAGACAGACACACACACACAGGCACACACACAGACACAGAGACAGACACACACACACAGGCACACACACAGACACAGAGACAGACACACACACACAGGCACACACACAGACACAGAGACAGACACACACAGAGAAACACACACAGAGACAGACACACACACAGGCACACACACAGACACACACAGAGACAGACACACACACAGAGACAGACACACATGCACACACACACAGACACACACATACACAGACACACACAGAGACACACACAGAGACACACACATGGAGAGACAGACACACAGACACAGACACACACAGAGAGACAGACACATGGAGAGACAGACACACAAACACACACATACACAGACACACAGAGAGACAGACACATGGAGAGATAGGCACACAGAGAGACACACAAACACACACATAGAGACACACAGACACACACACAAAGACAGACACACAGGCACACACACTCACACACACAGACACACTCACACTCACAGAGAGACAGACACACACAGAGACACACACAGAGACACGCACACACACACACACGCACACTCTGTCACACTCACACTCACACACACACACTCACACACACACTCACACACACACTCACACACACACTCACACACACACACTCACACACACACTCACACACACACTCACACTCACACACACACACACTCACACTCACACACACACTCACACACACACACACTCACACACTCACACACACACTCACACACACACTCACACACACACACTCTCACACACACACTCACACACACACTCACACACACACACACACACTCACACACACACTCACACACACACACTCACACACACTCACACACACACTCACACACACACACTCACACACACTCACTCACACACACACACACACACACACACACACTCACACACTCACACTCACACACACACATTCACACACACTCACACACACACACACTCACACACACACTCACTCACACACTCACACACACACTCACACACATTCACACACACTCACACACACACTCACACACATTCACACACACACTCACACACTCACACACACACTCACACACTCACACTCACACACACACATTCACACACACTCACACACACACACACTCACACACACACTCACTCACACACTCACACACACACTCACACACATTCACACACACTCACACACACACTCACACACATTCACACACACACTCACACACTCACACACACACTCACACACACACTCACACACATTCACACACACACTCACACACTCACACACACACTCACACACACACTCACACACACACACTCACACACACACACACACTCACACACACACACACATACTCATACACCCTCCAGGCCGGGGCTGCTTTCTGGGTGGGGGCTTCCTTCTGCAGCCGCCCCTGTGCCCGGCCGTGGCTCAGAGCCCACAGGACTCGGCCTGGGGTGCAGGTCACGAGGTCGCTGGGGACTCAGTAAGAAGCGAGCCCCATGTGCGCCGGCCGGCATCACAGGGCTGGTCCCTCACACTGGCTGCGCGTAAGCCTAAGACGTGCGGGACCTGCGGGCAGCTTCACGGCGCGGGCTGCGGGTCTCTCGCCCGTCTGTCACCCTGTGCTGGCGGCACCACGCTGCTGCAGCGCGACCTGTGCCCCGTGCCGCACGGGCAGGACACGACACACGGCAGGCTCCCGTCGGCCAGCCCGTGACGCCACGTGCCTGTTGCTCTGTGTCTCCCTCTGCTCCATGTTGGGAAGTGAGGTTGTGCGAGCTGCGGTGTGACGCCGGTTCATGACCTCAGACTCCTGCTTCATGCCATGGCACGGCAGAGATGGCCGCCTGGCGGTGATGGCGGTGATGGCGGTGATGACTTTGCCTCCAGGGTTATCGCTGGAGCTCAGTGTCAGCACTACGAATCCACTGCTCCTGGAGGCCAGTTTTCGCATTTTTTTACTGGTTAGGACAGAGAGAAATTAAGAGGAGAAGGAGAGAGAGGGGGAGAGAGAGGGAGAGAGGGAGAGAGAGAGAGAGAGATGGAGAGAGAGAGTCAGTCCTGCAGCCCTGCTTCTCCACTTATGAAGCATCCCCCTGCCGGTCGAGAGCCGGGGCTCAAACCAGGACCCTTGTGCCTTGCGCTTTGAACACCGTGCACTCTACCTGGTGCGCCACTGCTCCCCCCCCCCCCCCCCCTGCACTGTAGAGATGGTGACATCTGCCGGCTGGTGACTCTGGTGCTGTCCTACAGGCATGTCAGTATCCAGTCATGATATTCGGCCGGTTCCCGGCACTGAGTCCGTGACCTCACAGGCTCAGAACTTTACTGGCTGCCGCTGTGTCATGGTTTCTGATGCACTGTACCCACAGGGTAGCGGTGAGCCGAGCTCACCCTCCTCCTCCTGCCTTGCGGCTGTGTCTCTTTCTGTTTCTGTTGGCTTTGGTGGCGTTGGGTGGGCTGCGACAGTGTCTTGGTTTGTGGGGTGTCTGCCTATAGCAGCTGGGTGCATTCCAGGGGGTGTAGCATGGTGACACGGTGACCTGGACGGCTGCTTCCCTGCAGACACGCAGCCCCCGTGCAGGCGAGGATGGCGGCTCGGCCCCCGGGGTCACCCCTGCCCCTTGGCCGCCCGCCCCCACCCCCAGAAGAGCCCTGTCTGCGCCCTGTGAGAGGCATCTTGGGTGCCGTGTCTCTGTCCCTTGCAGGAGCGAGAGCGTGGCCGGTCTCCCTCCGGGCGTTTCCCGGAGCAGACCCCTCGGGTCCCTCCGCCTTGTCCCCGGGGTTGGGAGTCCCTCCCTCGATGACCGCCAGAGCTTAGCGCTATGCCCAGATGCTTCTTCACAGGCCACTGCTTCCTGGCTGATGGTCAAGCAGAGCCAGCCCACAGGGGTGGGGGCTGAGTCGTCCAGGGGGACTCCGCCTTGGAGGGAGTGGAGGCAGGGCAGGGCCTGGGCCCTGGAGACGGGGGACCTGGAACGGCCAGGCGTCAGCCGGGCGGGGGGACTCACGCCCTGACCCTCCAGCCAGCAGCCGCCTCTCACACTACACGCCCGGCCGCCTGGCCAACTGCCCTGGAGTGATTCCTCCCGCCGTGCTTCTCCTTGGGCCAACCTCATCTCCCCAGAGAAGCCGCCAGGCAGGGCCACCAGGGGTCGGGACGGTGACCAGACGGTGACCAGACAGTCCCAGGTGTCAGCCTGCCCAGGGCAGGGGGGGCACTGCCCACTAAACTTTCCCGTTAGCCCTTCCTTAGAGGACACGGCCCCCAGGCCAGAAGCAGGTGTCACGGCCTGCGGGTACACAGACTGACCTTCCCGTCCCCAAGGGCACAGGGCTGGAAGATCTGGGACAGAGGGAGGGCCGGGCGTCAGCAGCCGCCACCCCAGCGCCGGGCAGGGACACTTGCACTCCGGCAGGGAGGGTGGCCAGGACTGCGTCTTCGGTGTCCCCTGAAATGTGGTGGTCACCCTCGCTCACGGGGCACGTGGGCCCAGCTGACGCCCGTGGCTCTGACACTGCCCTCGCCCCCCCAGGTCAAGGAGATCCTGACAGCCCTGGGCTTGCTGCCCTGTGCCGACACGCGGACGGGCAGCCTGTCGGGGGGCCAGCGGAAGCGCCTGGCCATCGCACTTGAGTTGGTCAACAACCCCCCGGTCATGTTCTTCGACGAGCCCACCAGGTGACCCGGCGCGTGGGGGACAGGCCAGTGGGGGCCGCTCTGCGTGGACCCCTCTCCCTCCCCCGTCCTCTGCCCGTCTGGGGTGCGGGGCACTGTCCTGCTCACACTGCCCGGCACGGCCCCTTGTCTCTCTCACGTCCCCTCTGCTTGCAGCGGCCTGGACAGTGCGTCCTGCTTCCAGGTGGTGTCCCTGCTGAAGGGGCTGGCCCAGGGCGGCAGGTCCATCATCTGCACCATCCACCAGCCCAGCGCCAAGCTCTTCGAGCTGTTCGACCAGGTGCGAGCACCCCGGGACCACGGCTCCCGCCAGGCCAGCTCAGGGCGGAATCTTTTCCCATCAGCCTTGAGAAGCTGGCGGTGGCGGTGGGGCAGGCAGGGCCAGGGCGGGAGGAGCCAGCCAGCGTCCCCTCTGAGGCCGGGGCTGGGTGCGGGGTCCTGTTTGGCGTTGACTCGGCCGAGGCCCCGGTCAGCCCACGCCCCCATCCCGTCACAGTGAGGGCCCCACTGCACGGAAGTCAAGGGCAGGTCACGAGAGCTGGGCGCTGCGCTTTCGGGAATCACAGGCTTTGATGTTATCACAGAGAAAGAAAGGTCGAGGGTGGTGTGTATAATCCCCTGTGTGGACAGGGGGAGCCTCACAGTCTCTGGCCACATGGCGTCACATGGCGTCCTTGGGCTGCTCTGAGCTAGGCTGTGAGCTTCAGTGGTCCTTGAGAGAGGTGGGAGAGGGTGAGGGAGAGGGTGAGGGAGGGGAGAGGGAAAGGGAGAGGGAGAAGTGGATGAGGGGGAGGGAGAGAGGGAGAAGGGAGGGAGAGGGGGAGGGAGAGGGGGAGGGAGGGGGAGAGGGGAGGGAGAGGTGGATGAGGGGGAGGGAGAGGGAGAGGGAGAGAAAGAGGTTAGATGGGTGAGTGGATGACTGGACAGATGGCCCATGGGTGGTTCAATAGATGGGTGGATGTAGAGGAGTGTGAATGGAAGGGTAGCTGCAAGTGTATGAGTGGATAGATAGACAGACAGACAGGTGAGTGGGTGGACTGATGAAAAGATGATGTTTGGATGATGGGAGGATGGAGGATGGAGGATGGTGGATGGAGGATGGTGGATGGTGGATGGAGGATGGTGGATGGTGGATGGTGGATGGAGGATGGTGGATGGAGGATGGTGGATGGAGGATGGTGGATGGAGGATGGTGGATGGAGGATGGTGGATGGAGGATGGTGGATGGAGGATGGAGGATGGTGGATGGAGGATGGTGGATGGAGGATGGTGGATGGAGGATGGTGGATGGTGGATGGAGGATGGTGGATGGTGGATGGTGGATGGAGGATGGTGGATGGAGGATGGTGGATGGAGGATGGTGGATGGTGGATGGAGGATGGTGGATGGTGGATGGTGGATGGAGGATGGTGGATGGAGGATGGTGGATGGAGGATGGTGGATGGAGGATGGTGGATGGAGGATGGTGGATGGAGGATGGTGGATGGTGGATGGAGGATGGTGGATGGTGGATGGTGGATGGAGGATGGAGGATGGTGGATGGAGGATGGTGGATGGAGGATGGAGGATGGAGGATGGTGGATGGATGCATGATGGATGGTTGGTTGATGGATAGATGGCTGGACTTGTAGGCGGGAGCCTCAGGCGTGAGGGTGTCTCTGCATAACCATTATGCTGTTGTCATCCCCTGCCCGGCATGAGGGTGGGCCAACGGCTGACTGACGCCTGGACAGATGGGTGGACAGAAAGAAGGGTGGACAGAAAGAAGGGTGGACAGAAAGAAGGGTGGGCAGAAAGATGGGTGGACAGAAAGAAGGGTGGACAGAAAGATGGGTGGACAGAAAGATGGGTGGACAGAAAGATGGGTGGACAGAAAGATGGGTGGACAGAAAGAAGGGGGGACAGAAAGAAGGATGGACAGAAAGATCCATGGGCAGAAAGATGGGTGGACAGAAAGATGGGTGGACAGAAAGATGGGTGGACAGAAAGAAGGGTGGACAGAAAGATGGGTGGACAGAAAGATGGGTGGACAGAAAGATGGGTGGACAGAAAGAAGGGTGGACAGAAAGATGGGTGGACAGAAAGATGGGTGGACAGAAAGATGGGTGGACAGAAAGATGGGTGGACAGAAAGATGGGTGGGCAGAAAGAAGGGTGGACATAAAGAAGGGTGGACAGAAAGATGGGTGGGCAGAAAGATGGGTGGACAGAAAGATGGGTGGGCAGAAAGAAGGATGGACAGAAAGACAATGGACAGAAAGATGGTGAGCAGCTGGGTGAATGCATGGAGGATGGGGTGGATGGGCGCACGAAGGGACAGAAGGCTAACGGATAAATAGGTGGGTGGGTGGGTGGTTGAGTGAGTGGGTGGATGGATACATGCCTGATTGGTGGATGGGTGCAGGACAGGTGCATGATGGATGATGGGCGGGTGGGTGGATGATGGAGAGAGATAAATGGTCTGAATTGCTGAGTGGATGGGTGTGTGTGGGGCTGGGGGCGGCAGGTACACGGGTGTGTGGGGCTGGGGGCAGCAGGTACGGGGGTGTGGGGTTGGGGGCGGCAGGTATGGGGTGTGGGGCTGGGGGCGGCAGGTACGGGGTGTGGGGCTGGGGGCGGCAGGTACGGGGTGTGGGGCTGGGGGCGGCAGCTACGGGGGTGTGGGGCTGGGGGCGGCAGGTACAGGGGTATGGGGCTGGGGGCGGCAGCTACGGGGTGTGGGGCTGGGGGCGGCAGCTACGGGGTGTGGGGCTGGGGGCGGCAGCTACGGGGTGTGGGGCTGGGGGCGGCAGCTACGGGGTGTGGGGCTGGGAGCGGCAGCTACGGGGTGTGGGGCTGGGGGCGGCAGCTACGGGGGTTTGGGGCTGGGGACAGCAGGTGCATGGCGTGTGGGTGAATTCAGCTTCTGTCGTCCCGCTGAACTACAGCAGAGTCTGACACTCTCCTCCCTGTGCCCAGCTCTATGTGCTCAGCCAAGGCCAGTGCGTGTACCGGGGGAAGGTGTCAAACCTCGTCCCCTACCTGAGGGACCTGGGCCTCAACTGCCCCACCTACCACAACCCAGCAGACTTCGGTGAGAGGGGCCTCGCCCGCTGGGGGTGGGGGGACATTCCTTCCAGAGCTGGGAGAGGCGGGCGGCTTCTTTTTCTCTGGACAGAAATACCTGGGAGTCCGTAACAAAGGAGCTTTGTTGGGAACCATATTTCCTGATGCTCTGTGTGGGCCTCCAGTTTCACGGAATTTCTCTCTGAAAAGAAACAGCCTTTAGAGACAAAAACATCTGATGCGCGTTCATTAATGGAGACATTGAGATGCCAGTTAGAGTCTTGGCCGGACGTGCAAAACAGAGGAGTCAGAGGCCACGCTCGGGGCCTGGTGTTTCTCCTGCATGTCTCGAGTTCCAGGGGCAGGAAGGCAGCTCCGAGCATAAAAGCAGAGGCTCCGGGCGCTGGGTGGCGGGCACACGGCTGAGCACTCACACTGCAGTGCGCAAGGACCCGGGTTCAAGGGCCCGCTCCCCACCTGCAGGGGGAAAGTTTCATGAGTTTTGAAGCAGGGCTGCAGGAGTCTGTCTGTGTCTCTCCCTCTCTATCTTCCCCTCCCCTCTTGATTTCTCTCTGTCTCAATCCAATAAAGAGTAAAACAAAACGAACATAAAACCAGACGCCCCACAAGCCTGAGACCCCAGAGACCCCAGCTTCAGCCCCCGGCATCTGCTAGAGCTAAGCAGAGCTCTGGCCTCGTCCCCCCCCCCAGGTGTTGTGGACACTCTCACTGGGGACCTGGGGCTGGGGCGGGGTCAGGTTGGCCGCCCTTTCCACTTCTGTCCTCCGGGCCCCCCAGACCTGCCACAGCTCCCATCACTCACGGCCTGGTGTTGGGGAACATCAAGCTGTGGAGAGGCTTCTGGGCCTGGCCTCGCTGGGGGTGATGGGGAATTCACAGGGGCCCCTGTGTTCCTGCCATTGTCCCTGGACGCCCATATGCCGTCACTCCTCAGATGTCCCCTGCTGCACAATGGCCCTTGTTGAGGAAAGAAGGAGAGAAAGAAAGAAAGGGAGGGAGGGAGGGAAAAAGAAGGACGGAGGCCTTGGGTTTGGGAGGGGTGGGCTGACCGTCCCTGTCCCCAGTCATGGAGGTGGCGTCCGGCGAGTACGGAGACCAGAGCAGCCGCCTGGTGAAAGCCGTGCGGGAGGGCATGTGTGACACGGACTTCAAGAGGGAGCTTGGGGACGCCGCCGAGATGAACCCCTTCCTCTGGCACCGGCCCTCCCAAGAGGTAAAGCAGACTAAACATTGGCAGGGGTTGAGAAAGGTAAAGTCCTCCCACACCCCAGCTGCTTGGCGCCCGCACCCCAGCTTTCCAGAGGGAGCCGCGCCGGGGCTCACCCGCGTCCCCCCCCCCCGCGTGTCCCCGCGTGTCCCCAGGACTCCGGCTCTGTGGAAGGCTGCCATAGCTTCTCTGCCAGCTGCCTCACCCAGTTCTGCATCCTCTTCAAGAGAACCTTCCTCAGCATCGTGCGAGACTCGGTGAGTCTGGGGCTCAGCCCGGCCCCCGGATGCTGGCCAGGTCTGCCCTGCGTGCGCCCGTCAGCTTCCCCGTCCCAGACGCCCCTGAACCCCGTGATGCGAGTCTCACTCGGATGCCTTGGGGGTGGGAGATGCCTCCCACCAGGGGACCCCAAGTTCAGACGGCCGCTTTCCGGGGACAGGGCCGAGGGCCGCATGCAGCCTGCGGCCCCCCATCAGACAGGCGGAACTGGGGGGCTGCCCCACACCTGTGACATCCTGGTCACACCTGCCCAGGAGGGCTGAGGGCACCCGGGCGCTGGACTGAATCAGGGTGGGGGTCCTGTGCCGTCCGGCCTGAGCCCCGGGACCCTTCCCGCCCTAGGGGAGGAGGAGGGAGGCTGACAGGCAGGATCTCCGTCCACGGGAGGCGTGTGCGTGTGTGTGTGGGTGCTGCCGTGTGCACTGCATGTCCTCATGACTGTGACACTCGTATGAACGTGCCCACGCGTGGTCAGGCGTGTGCTGTGGGTACAGAGTGTGTGATCTGAGCAGGCATGCTCTGTGCATGTGTGTCGTGTGTACGCTCGTGCCTGTGTGCTCCTGTTTGCGGGATCAGTGAGCATGTGTGTGCGTGACATGAGCATGTGAGGCCTGGCCACATACATGCTAGCTTCCACATGTGTGTGCAGTGTCGGAGCCCCCGTGGCATGAACACACCTCTGTGAACATGCATGTGGGCCCGTGCATGCCTAGGAGAACATGTGCTCACTGAAGCATGTCTTCTGTGCACATGTGTGTGCTCACCTGCCTTCATGGATGTGTGTTTGCACACACATGTGCACACATGTGCTGACACGTGCAGAGAACGTGTGTAAGTGTGAACATGAGAGCATGTTCTCTGCATGTGTGCAGAACCCCCTCACTGAGCCGCGACCCCCAGGCCTCACCCCCCTCACTGAGCCGCGTCCCCCAGTCCCTCACCCCCCTCACTGAGCCGCGTCCCCCAGTCCCACACCCCCCTCACTGAGCCGTGTCCCCCAGTCCCTCACCCCCCTCACTGAACCGTGTCCCCCAGTCCCTCACCCCCCTCACTGAACCGTGTCCCCCAGTCCCTCACCCCTTCACTGAGCCAAGTCCCCCAGTCCCTCACCCCTTCACTGAGCCGCGTCCCCCAGTCCCTCACCCCCCTCACTGAGCCGTGTCCCCCAGTCCCACACCCCCCTCACTGAGCCGTGTCCCCCAGTCCCACACCCCCCTCACTGAGCTGTGTCCCCCAGTCCCTCACCCCTTCACTGAGCCAAGTCCCCCAGTCCCTCACCCCCCTCACTGAGCTGCGTCCCCCAGTCCCTCACCCCCCTCACTGAGCCGCGTCCCCCAGTCCCTCACCCCCTCACTGAGCCGTGTCCCCCAGTCCCTCACCCCCTCACTAAGCCGCGTCCCCGTCCCTCACCCCCTCACTGAGCTGTGTCCCCCAGTCCCTCACCCCCTCACTGAGCCGCATCCCCCAGTCCCTCACCCCCCTCACTGAGCCGCGTCCCCCAGTCCCTCACCCCGCTCACTGAGCCGCGTCCCCCAGTCCCTCACCACTTCCCTGTCCTCCACCCCCATGTGTCCCCTGGTCCTGAGGCACCTGAGGGTCCCAGCCCCTCCCCTCCGCCCGCCGCAGGTCCTGACGCACCTGAGGGTCACCTCGCACATCGGCATCGGGCTGCTCATTGGGCTGCTCTACCTGGGCATAGGCAACGAGGCCAAGAAGGTGCTGAGCAACTCCGGCTTCCTCTTCTTCTCCATGCTCTTCCTCATGTTTGCCGCACTCATGCCCACCGTGCTAACCTGTGAGTGCCCCACGGGATGCCACCGCGCCCCCAGGGACTGGCCAAGGGCGCCACAGCTTGGGGGACAGACAGACATCAGGGAGAGAGGGAGAGCCCCATGGTGGGCAGGGCTGTGGGTGTCTCGTCTCTCAGCACCCTGCACAGCACCCAGGGAGCCCATGGAGGGTGGGCAGGGCTGTGGGGTGTCTCCTCTCTCAGCACCCTGCACAGCACCCAGGGAGCCCATGGAGGGTGGGCAGGGCTGTGGGGTGTCTCCTCTCTCAGCACCCTGCACAGCACCCAGGGAGCCCCAAGGAGGGTGGGCAGGGCTGTGGGGTCTCTCCTCTCTCAGCACCCTGCACAGCACTCAGGGAGCCCATGGAGGGTGGGCAGGGCTGTGGGGTGTCTCCTCTCTTAGCACCCTGCACAGCACCCAGGGAGCCCATGGAGGGTGGGCAGGGCTGTGGGGTGTCTCCTCTCTCAGCACCCTGCACAGCACCCAGGGAGCCCATGGAGGGTGGGCAGGGCTGTGGGGTCTCTCCTCTCTCAGCACCAGGCACAGCACCCAGGGAGCCCCATGGAGGGTGGGCAGGGCTGTGGGGTGTCTCCTCTCTCAGCACCCTGCACAGCACCCAGGGAGCCCATGGAGGGTGGGCAGGGCTGTGGGGTCTCTCCTCTCTCAGCACCCTGCACAGCACCCAGGGAGCCCATGGAGGGTGGGCAGGGCTGTGGGGTGTCTCCTCTCTCAGCACCCTGCACAGCACCCAGGCAGCCCATGGAGGGTGGGCAGGGCTGTGGGGTCTCTCCTCTCTCAGCACCAGGCACAGCACCCAGGGAGCCCATGGAGGGTGGGCAGGGCTGTGGGGTGTCTCCTCTCTCAGCACCAGGCACAGCACCCAGGGAGCCCATGGAGGGTGGGCAGGGCTGTGGGGTGTCTCCTCTCTCAGCACCCTGCACAGCACCCAGGGAGCCCATGGAGGGTGGGCAGGGCTGTGGGGTCTCTCCTCTCTCAGCACCCTGCACAGCACCCAGGGAGCCCATGGAGGGTGGGCAGGGCTGTGGGGTGTCTCCTCTCTCAGCACCAGGCACAGCACCCAGGGAGCCCATGGAGGGTGGGCAGGGCTGTGGGGTGTCTCCTCTCTCAGCACCCTGCACAGCACCCAGGGAGCCCATGGAGGGTGGGCAGGGCTGTGGGGTGTCTCCTCTCTCAGCACCCTGCACAGCACCCAGGGAGCCCATGGAGGGTGGGCAGGGCTGTGGGGTGTCTCGTCTCTCAGCACCCTGCACAGCACCCAGGCAGCCCATGGAGGGTGGGCAGGGCTGTGGGGTCTCTCCTCTCTCAGCACCAGGCACAGCACCCAGGGAGCCCATGGAGGGTGGGCAGGGCTGTGGGGTCTCTCCTCTCTCAGCACCAGGCACAGCACCCAGGGAGCCCATGGAGGGTGGGCAGGGCTGTGGGGTGTCTCCTCTCTCAGCACCCTGCACAGCACCCAGGGAGCCCATGGAGGGTGGGCAGGGCTGTGGGGTGTCTCCTCTCTCAGCACCCTGCACAGCACCCAGGGAGCCCATGGAGGGTGGGCAGGGCTGTGGGGTGTCTCCTCTCTCAGCACCAGGCACAGCACCCAGGGAGCCCATGGAGGGTGGGCAGGGCTGTGGGGTGTCTCCTCTCTCAGCACCCTGCACAGCACCCAGGGAGCCCATGGAGGGTGGGCAGGGCTGTGGGGTGTCTCCTCTCTCAGCACCCTGCACAGCACCCAGGGAGCCCCATGGAGGGTGGGCAGGGCTGTGGGGTGTCTCCTCTCTCAGCACCAGGCACAGCACCCAGGGAGCCCATGGAGGGTGGGCAGGGCTGTGGGGTCTCTCCTCTCTCAGCACCCTGCACAGCACCCAGGGAGCCCATGGAGGGTGGGCAGGGCTGTGGGGTGTCTCCTCTCTCAGCACCAGGCACAGCACCCAGGGAGCCCATGGAGGGTGGGCAGGGCTGTGGGGTGTCTCCTCTCTCAGCACCCTGCACAGCACCCAGGGAGCCCATGGAGGGTGGGCAGGGCTGTGGGGTGTCTCCTCTCTCAGCACCCTGCACAGCACCCAGGGAGCCCATGGAGGGTGGGCAGGGCTGTGGGGTGTCTCCTCTCTCAGCACCCTGCACAGCACCCAGGGAGCCCATGGAGGGTGGGCAGGGCTGTGGGGTGTCTCCTCTCTCAGCACCCTGCACAGCACCCAGGGAGCCCCATGGAGGGTGGGCAGGGCTGTGGGGTGTCTCCTCTCTCAGCACCAGGCACAGCACCCAGGGAGCCCATGGAGGGTGGGCAGGGCTGTGGGGTGTCTCCTCTCTCAGCACCCTGCACAGCACCCAGGGAGCCCATGGAGGGTGGGCAGGGCTGTGGGGTGTCTCCTCTCTCAGCACCAGGCACAGCACCCAGGGAGCCCATGGAGGGTGGGCAGGGCTGTGGGGTGTCTCCTCTCTCAGCACCCTGCACAGCACCCAGGGAGCCCATGGAGGGTGGGCAGGGCTGTGGGGTGTCTCCTCTCTCAGCACCCTGCACAGCACCCAGGGAGCCCCATGGAGGGTGGGCAGGGCTGTGGGGTGTCTCCTCTCTCAGCACCAGGCACAGCACCCAGGGAGCCTCATGGAGGGTGGGCAGGGCTGTGGGGTCTCTCCTCTCTCAGCACCCTGCACAGCACCCAGGGAGCCCCATGGAGGGTGGGCAGGGCTGTGGGGTGTCTCCTCTCTCAGCACCCTGCACAGCACCCAGGGAGCCCATGGAGGGTGGGCAGGGCTGTGGGGTCTCTCCTCTCTCAGCACCCTGCACAGCACCCAGGGAGCCCCATGGAGGGTGGGCAGGGCTGTGGGGTGTCTCCTCTCTCAGCACCAGGCACAGCACCCAGGGAGCCCATGGAGGGTGGGCAGGGCTGTGGGGTCTCTCCTCTCTCAGCACCAGGCACAGCACCCAGGGAGCCCCATAGAGGGTGGACAGGGCTGTGGGGTCTCTCCTCTCTCAGCACCAGGCACAGCACCCAGGGAGCCCCATGGAGGGTGGGCAGGACTGTGGGGTCTCTCCTCTCTCAGCACCAGGCACAGCACCCAGGGAGCCCATGCAGGGTGGGCAGGGCTGTGGGGTCTCTCCTCTCTCAGCACCCAGGGAGCCCCATGGAGGGTGGGCAGGGCTGTGGGGTCTCTCCTCTCTCAGCACCATGCACAGCACCCAGGGAGCCCATGGAGGGTGGGCAGGGCTGTGGGGTCTCTCCTCTCTCAGCACCAGGCACAGCACCCAGGGAGCCCATGGAGGGTGGGCAGGGCTGTGGGGTCTCTCCTCTCTCAGCACCCTGCACAGCACCCAGGGAGCCCATGGAGGGTGGGCAGGGCTGTGGGGTGTCTCCTCTCTCAGCACCAGGCACAGCACCCAGGGAGCCCCATAGAGGGTGGACAGGGCTGTGGGGTCTCTCCTCTCTCAGCACCAGGCACAGCACCCAGGGAGCCCCTTGGAGGGTGGGCAGGACTGTGGGGTCTCTCCTCTCTCAGCACCAGGCACAGCACCCAGGGAGCCTCATGGAGGGTGGGCAGGGCTGTGGGGTCTCTCCTCTCTCAGCACCCTGCACAGCACCCAGGGAGCCCCATGGAGGGTGGGCAGGGCTGTGGGGTGTCTCCTCTCTCAGCACCCTGCACAGCACCCAGGGAGCCCATGGAGGGTGGGCAGGGCTGTGGGGTGTCTCCTCTCTCAGCACCAGGCACAGCACCCAGGGAGCCCCATAGAGGGTGGACAGGGCTGTGGGGTCTCTCCTCTCTCAGCACCAGGCACAGCACCCAGGGAGCCCCATGGAGGGTGGGCAGGACTGTGGGATCTCTCCTCTCTCAGCACCAGGCACAGCACCCAGGGAGCCCATGCAGGGTGGGCAGGGCTGTGGGGTCTCTCCTCTCTCAGCACCCAGGGAGCCCCATGGAGGGTGGGCAGGGCTGTGGGGTCTCTCCTCTCTCAGCACCATGCACAGCACCCAGGGAGCCCATGGAGGGTGGGCAGGGCTGTGGGGTCTCTCCTCTCTCAGCACCAGGCACAGCACCCAGGGAGCCCATGGAGGGTGGGCAGGGCTGTGGGGTCTCTCCTCTCTCAGCACCCTGCACAGCACCCAGGGAGCCCATGGAGGGTGGGCAGGGCTGTGGGGTGTCTCCTCTCTCAGCACCAGGCACAGCACCCAGGGAGCCCCATAGAGGGTGGACAGGGCTGTGGGGTCTCTCCTCTCTCAGCACCAGGCACAGCACCCAGGGAGCCCCATGGAGGGTGGGCAGGACTGTGGGGTCTCTCCTCTCTCAGCACCAGGCACAGCACCCAGGGAGCCCATGGAGGGTGGGCAGGACTGTGGGGTGTCTCCTCTCTCAGCACCCTGCACTGCACCCAGGGAGCCCCATGGAGGGTGGGCAGGGCTGTGGGGTCTCTCCTCTCTCAGCACCCTGCACAGCACCCAGGGAGCCCCATGGAGGGTGGGCAGGGCTGTGGGGTCTCTCCTCTCTCAGCACCAGGCACAGCACCCAGGGAGCCCATGGAGGGTGGGCAGGGCTGTGGGGTCTCTCCTCTCTCAACACCCTGCACAGCACCCAGGGAGCCATGGAGGTTGGGCAGTGCTGTGGGGTCTCTCCTCTCTCAGCACCCTGCACAGCACCCAGGGAGCCATGGAGGGTGGGCAGGGCTGTGGGGTCTCTCCTCTCTCAGCACCAGGCACAGCACCCAGGGAGCCCATGGAGGGTGGGCAGGGCTGTGGGGTCTCTCCTCTCTCAGCACCATGCACAGCACCCAGGGAGCCCATGGAGGGTGGGCAGGGCTGTGGGGTCTCTCCTCTCTCAGCATCATGTACAGCACCCAGGGAGCCCATGGAGGGTGGGCAGGGCTGTGGGGTCTCTCCTCTCTCAGCACCCTGCACAGCACCCAGGGAGCCCATGGAAGGTGGGCAGGGCTGTGGGGTCTCTCCTCTCTCAGCACCCTGCACAGCACCCAGGGAGCCCATGGAGGGTGGGCAGGGCTGTGGGGTGTCTCCTCTCTCAGCACCCTGCACAGCACCCAGGGAGCCCATGGAGGGTGGGCAGGGCTGTGGGCTCTCTCCTCTCTCAGCACCAGGCACAGCACCCAGGGAGCCCCATAGAGGGTGGACAGGGCTGTGGGGTCTCTCCTCTCTCAGCACCAGGCACAGCACCCAGGGAGCCCCATGGAGGGTGGGCAGGACTGTGGGGTCTCTCCTCTCTCAGCACCAGGCACAGCACCCAGGGAGCCCATGGAGGGTGGGCAGGGCTGTGGGGTGTCTCCTCTCTCAGCACCCTGCACAGCACCCAGGGAGTCCCATGGAGGGAGGGCAGGGCTGTGGGGTCTCTCCTCTCTCAGCACCAGGCACAGCACCCAGGGAGCCCATGGAGGGTGGGCAGGGCTGTGGGGTCTCTCCTCTCTCAGCACCCTGCACAGCACCCAGGGAGCCCCATGGAGGGAGGGCAGGGCTGTGGGGTCTCTCCTCTCTCAGCACCAGGCACAGCACCCGGGGAGCCCATGGAGGGTGGGCAGGCTGGGGGTCTCCCTCTCAGCTCCACCCCTCTGCACCCATGCTGCAGTCCCCCTGGAGATGGGCGTGTTCCTGCGTGAGCACCTCAACTACTGGTACAGCCTGAAGGCCTACTACCTGGCCAAGACAATGGCCGACGTCCCCTTCCAGGTAAGCAGGGCATCTGGGGCAGGTTCTAGAGGCCTGGCTTGTGCTGCCTTGTCCCCTGACTCCTACTCCTGCTCCCTGCCCCTACCCTCTGCCCTCTGCCCCTGCTCCCTGCCCCTTGCCCCTGCTCCCTGCACTCTGCCCCTGTCCCCTGCCCCTTGCCCCCTGTCCTCTGCTCCGTGTCCCTGCCCCTGTCTCTGCCCCCTGTCCCTGCCCCTGCCCTCTGCCCCTGCCCCTGCCTCTTCCCCCTGCCCCTGCCCCTGTCTCTGCCCCCTGCCCCTGCCCCTGTCCCTGCCCCCTGCCCCTGCCCTCTGCCCCTGCCCCTGTCCCTGCCCCCTGCCCCTGCCCCGTCCCTGCCCCCTGCCCCAGCCCCCTGCCCCAGCTGATGCGCAGCTATGTCTGCAGATCATGTTCCCCGTGGCCTACTGCAGCATCGTTTACTGGATGACGTCCCAGCCATCCGACGCCCTGCGTTTCGTGCTCTTTGCTGCCCTGGGGACCATGACCTCGCTGGTGGCCCAGTCCCTGGGGCTGCTCATCGGGGCGGCCTCCACGTCCTTGCAGGTGCTGCCCCTGCGCCCCCGCCCGCGACACCCCCCTCACCCTACCTGCCTGTCCGGGGCCTGGGACAGCTCCAGGCGTTCTGGAAGCTTCCAAGGCCACTCGAGTCTCTGGGACACGGGGACGGACCCCACGCCCTGCGGGGGCCTCACGCTCAGGCCAGCAGGGGCCCTGTGACACTGGCACGAGGGCACCATCTGGGGACACATCAGTCAGGACGTGTCCTGGGGATCGGGGGGCGACTCTCCGGGCGGGCATCTGGCAGGGAGTGTGGCCTGTCTCAAACTCCGTCTGGGGCTGAGCCCCAGCACCGCGTGGGAGCACCATGGAGCCGGGGGAAGCTCTCTGTCTCAGCGCGTCTCTCTTCAGTGGGGTCCCCGCAGCAAGTTCCAAAGGGCCACTTGTCTGCACTGAGCCCTGGCCTAGGCCCCCTTTTGGAGAGTTCCCTCTGGTGGGGACAGTTCCTCCTGCAGTTGGGAGGGAAGCGGCCCCGGTGACGCCCCCTGTCCTGCAGGTGGCCACCTTTGTGGGCCCGGTGACGGCTATCCCCGTGCTGCTCTTCTCCGGCTTCTTCGTCAGCTTCGACACCATCCCCTCCTACCTGCAGTGGATGTCGTATATCTCCTATGTCAGGTGCGCTGAGCCCGAGGATGGGACACGGGCTGGGGACAGACTCGGGTAGCAGGAGCCAGGGACATGGGGACAGGAGGGAGTGGGCAGGGGACAGAGGGACGGGAGGGAGTGGGCAGGGCATGGGGAACAGGAGGGAGTGGGCAGGGGACAGAGGGACAGGAGGGAGTGGGCAGGGGACAGAGGGACGGGAGGGAGTGGGCAGGGCACGGTGGACAGGAGGGAGTGGGCAGGGGACAGGGGGACAGGAGGGAGTGGGCAGGGGACAGAGGGACAGGAGGGAGTGGGCAGGGCACGGGGGACAGGAGGGAGTGGGCAGGGGACAGAGGGACAGGAGGGAGTGGGCAGGGGACAGAGGGACGGGAGGGAGTGGGCAGGGCACGGGGGACAGGAGGGAGTGGGCAGGGCACGGGGGACAGGAGGGAGTGGGCAGGGGACAGGGGGACGGGAGGGAGTGGGCAGGGGACAGAGGGACAGGAGGGAGTGGGCAGGGGAAAGGGGGACAGGAGGGAGTGGGCAGGGGACAGAAGGGACTGAGCAGGGGACAAAGGGACAGGAGGGAGTGGGCAGGGGACAGAGGGATGGACGGGAGGGACTGGACAGGGCCATGTAATGTGTGTGTTCAGCACCCTGGTTCAGTCCCACCTGAGTGAAACCCCTAAAACCCAGAAGCGGGGAGATGGCGTGAGGCTGAACACGTGAAAGGTTGCAGTTCAGACGGGGGGGGGGGCATGGGGCATCTGCTGGGGTGGGGTGGCAGGGGCAGGGTCATGGTGTGTGAGGTTGCGCAGACCCTCTGTGAGACACCTGGGGCCTTTGGACAAGTACATCCCCGCCCTGCTCAGGCCTGGGGTCGGGTTCCCTGTTCTCTGCACCTGGCTCTTGGGTGCCTCCCCCACAAGCCCGGAGCTGCCACCAGGCACGACATCCTGTTGTCCTGTGTCAGGGAGAGCCGACCAGGGTGGGGAGCAGGTGCCAGGTCTGGGCAGGTCCCTGGAACAGGACACCTGAGGCCACCTTCTCCCTGCCAGCACCTTTGTTCTGGGGTGTGGGGCTGGCCCAGGGGGAGAGAGGGCGGGGAGGTGGAGAGGGAGAAAGAGAGGGAGGGATGGGGGGGGGCAGGGAGAGAGGGAGAGGGAAGGAGAGGGGAGAGGGGAGATGGAGGGAGGGAGAAACAGCCGGAGGGAGAGGGGTGATGGGAGGGCACAGCAAGAGGGGCCGGCGCTCTCCAAAAAGTCCAGGCTGCCCTGTCTTCCTCTGTGTTCTGAGGGCCAGGCCGGCACGGCACGGGGGTGGGGGCTATGCCCCTTGTCCCCTAGGCCGTCCTCTGCTCTCCTCTCCAGCACCCCTGCTTTCCCCGGCAGAAGACGCCATCTTGCCCCCACAGTCACCAGTCACCACGTCCCTTTCTGGGCACCCTCGACGGGCAGGGATGGTCTAGCGTCTGGGCCACTCCCTGCAGAGGCGGGCGAGGTGAGCCCTGGCATCTGTTCCCTGGGCAGGTACGGCTTCGAGGGTGTGATCCTGTCCATCTACGGCCTGGACCGGGAGGACCTGCACTGTGACATCCAGGACACGTGTCACTTCCAGAAGTCGGAGGCCATCCTGCGGGAGTTGGATGTGGAGAACGCGCAGCTGTCACTGGACTTCCTGGTGCTGGCTGTGTTTTTTGTGTCCCTGCGGCTCATCGCCTACCTGGTCCTGCGCTACAAGATCCGGGCCGAGAGGTAGAGGTGGCGAGGCGGGGCCGGGGCTGCCCAGGGACCCGGCCCGAGTGAGCGAGGCCCGCGGCAACGGCGGCGGGAGCTGTGGCGGCTACGGGGGGGCTGCGGCACTGGACAGGCGATGGCTTCCAGAAGCTTCTCTCCGGCCCCCGTGAGGTGCCCAGCGAGCCTGTTTCCTTGTGTCGGCTTCTGCCCGTCTGTCTGTCCCCTGCCAGCACCATCCTCTTCCAAAGCAGGGCTGCCCTTTCGATTCTGGAGAAAGCGGGTCTTCTGACACTTGCGGGAGGCGGCATGTGACGCAGGGTGGGGTACAGGCTCTGGCCAGGGCTGGGGGTCCTGTGTGGAGCCTGGTCTGGGAGGGGGGCTCTGGGCCTCGTGCCGTGCGAGGACGTGTGTCCATGTGGGACAGAGCCTCCGTCTCACACCTGGTCTTCAAGCGAAATACAAGTTTCTTTGTATCCTGCCTAGCGGCTGACTTGACCCCTGCAACTTCCAGGCTCGCCCAGACTTGGGGTCTGTCTGTCAGTCTGTCCGCAGACGTGTCCTCTTCCCTCCTGCCAATTAGCTCCCTGGAACCCGGCCAGCTGGGGGGAGTTTCAGGGCTGTGGGGGGCTGCTGGGGTCTTTGCAGGAAGCTGGGGAGACTTGGTTTCATCAGACCAGACTCTCTCGGATTAAGCCCGATGGCCGCCCATGGTGACCCAACCCTCTGGGCTGCACCCCTCCTGAAAGCCGGGCTTTGCGCCCCAAATTCCTGTGGGGGGAGCCTGACAGCCCTCAGGTGACAGCCAGTGACCAGAGCGCAAGGGGACCCGCCTGGAAGGAGCCAGGGTGGCTCTGCCCTGCAGCCTGGCCTCGCCCTGGATCCGGGCCGGGATGGAAGGCTGTGGACATGGTTCAGCTCCACTGTGTCCCCAGGCCTCCTGCCCCGTCTTGCCTCTCACCTTCACGAGGACTTGGCCTGCTGGACCGGCTGCACCTCCCTCCCTGTCTCCTTCCCTCCCTCCCTGTCTCCTTCCCTCTCTCCCTCCCTCTCCTTCCCTCCCTCTCCCTCCCTCTCCCTCCTTCTCTTTCCCTTTCCCTCCCTCCCTCTCCCTCCCTCCCTCTCTCCCCCTCTCTGTCCCCTACCCGATGCAAAATCAGTGCACGCAGTACCAGCCCAGCCCGTACACTCCGGGTCGCCTGTGGGTGGGGGCAGCTTCCCGTGACAAGCCGGGCAGGGCCAGCGTGTGCACCGTGCTCTACGAGGCCGGGCCACCCGCCCCAGACCCTGACGCCCGCCTTGCCGTGTGCCCCCCAGGATCTCTTTGTATGCACAATGCACATTTTTTGCAGATTTTGGCTTTGTTTTCTGGAACTAGATGCCACTGAAAACCTGTGACACAGACCCAATAAAGCAGCCAGTTTTCAGAGCTCTGGTCTCGGGGGCTACGATTTCTGGAGGGTCGGGGAGTGGGGTGTCCTGTCCACAGAGGGAGCCCGTCGGGCGGGGGGTGCTTCAGGGGGCTGGAGAGGAAGACGGGGCGCAAGGCTGCGGCCCCTGCCGTGGGGCCCCAGGTGAGGCCTGGGCGCCTCTCTGCTCCAGAGCTCCATTCTTGTATGAGAAGTCAGGACACCTCTCTGTCTCACTATTTATTTAAGGGGTTTTTAAATATTGATTTACAAAGTTATAAGATAGCTGGGGTCTCACTCCCCACCATTGTCACCACATTCCCTCCACTGGATACTGCAGTGGTTCTCCCAAGGTCACAGATGTGGGCCGACTTATTTCTAGAACTGTCTAGATTTATAGATATTTGCCCATTTTTTCCTCTGGTCCTGCCTTCTCTCCTAAGTCACATCTCCACCTGTGACTACTCCCGAGTGTCCCTCCTTTTTTCCTCTTCTCTGTTTAGGTCCTAATGGAATTGTTTATTTATTTACTTTTTTTAAAACTTTATTTTTAATTTATTTTTCCATTTTGTTGCCCTCGTTGTTTATAATCGTTGTTGTTATTGCTGTCATTGTTGTTAGATAGGCTAGAGAGAAATGTAGAGAGGAGGGGAAGACAGAGAGGGGGAGAGAAAGACAGACACCTGCAGAGCTGCCTCACCGCCTGTGAAGCGACTCCCCTGCAGGTGGGGAGCCGGGGGCTCGAACTGGGATCCTTACGCTGGTCCTTGCGCTTTGCGCCATGTGTGCTTAACCCGCTGCGCCACCGCCCAGCTCCCCCATTTATTTACTTTTAAATACTTTAATTAACTTGCCATTAGACAGAGGTAGAGGTAAATTGAGAGAGGAGAGGAAATAAAGAGGGAGAGAGACAGAGAGACACCTGCAGCCCTGCTCCACCACTCATGAAGCTTCCCCCCTGCAGGTGGGAACCAGGGGCTTGAACCCAGTTCCTTGCGCACTGTAGTGTGTGCGCTCAACCAGGTGCACCATTGCCTGGCCCCTGGAATTTACTAATTGTTAATTAATCAATGAATTCACTGTTGATCAATCATTTAGCTGTTGATTAATTAATGTGATAGGACAGAGAGAAGTTGAGATGGAAGGGGGAGAGAGAGAGGGAGAGACATAGACACCTGCAGCCCCACTTCACCGCTCGTGAAGCTTCCCCCCTGCAGGTGGGGGCTGGGGGCTTGAACCAGGGTCCTTGCGCACTGTCACCTGTGCGCTCAGCCAGGGGCACCTCCACCCGGCTCCCACAAAATGCGTCTTTCAAAAACCTTTTTATTTATTAATAATATTTATTGGGTAGAGTCAGAAACCAAGAAAGGGGTGAGGAGGAGAGAGACCTGCAGCCCTGCCTCACCACTTCTGAAGGCCCCCACCCCCCCTCGGGTGGGGACCGGGGGCTCGAACCCAGATACTTGTGCCTGGGAACATGTCCACTTTACCCGGTGCACCACTCAGTTTAGCACAGATCTCCCTCCCCTCCCCTGCCCTGCCCTCCTCTCCCCCCCACCCCTGCTCCCATGCTGTCTGAGCAGTGCCATGGCCGAGGACAGATGCTCCCAGCACATCCTGGTGGCAGGGTGGACCTGGTGTCCGGGGGCGTCCCCTAGTGGCCACAGGGGCCTGGTGCACAGCCCGCCTGGGAAGCAGCATGGAGAGGCGGGGGTCCCCCACACCCCTCACCCGGCCCAGAGACGGACGCCAGCTCTCTGCACCCACGGGTGTCCTCCAGCAGGTGGGCGTCCTGGGCCGGGTCCGCCTGGACAGGGGCAGAGTCGGCCCAGGGTGCAGGATGGCAGGTGAGGCCCCCACCCCGTGTCCTGGGGCTCGCAGAGCGGGACTCAGGTCTCAGAGCAAAGCCCACTAGAGCCCTGCGGGCGGGTGCCTCACACAGTCCGGGGGGGAGTCACAGACACGCAGTAGGGCCACGCGGCTCTGCAGCCGGCTGAAGCGCTCAGTGCCGTGTGTGAGGATGCAGGTTCAGGCCCCCGGTCCCCACCTGCAGGGGGGAAGCTTCCTGAGCTGTGGGGAAGGGATGCAGATATCTCTCTATCTCCCCCTCCCTTGTCAATTTCTTTTATTTATGTATTTACTTATTTATTTATTTATCTAGACAGAGGCAAACGGAGGAGGCAGAGAGACACCCGCAGCCCTGCTTCATCACTTGCAAAGCTTCCCCCACGCAGGTGGGGACTGGGGGCCTGGACCCGGGTCCTTGCGCACTGTGACGTGTGGTAAACCAGGTGTGCCACTGCCCGGCCTTCGCATTGTCTCTCTGTCCTGTCAGATGGAAGGAGGAGGAGGAGGAGGCAAGATGGGCACCAGGAAGGGTAGACTGCCCTGAACCCCACCGACAACCTGGTGTGTGTGACTGGTGTGCCCACAGCTGTGTGTATGTGTGTGTGTGTGTGACTGGTGTGTGCCCACAGCTGTGTGTGTGTGTGTGACTGGTGTGTGCCCACAGCTGTGTGTGTGTGTGTGACTGGTGTGTGCCCACAGCTGTGTGTGTGTGTGTGTGACTGGTGTGTGCCCACAGCTGTGTGTGTGTGTGTGTGACTGGTGTGTGCCCACAGCTGTGTGTGTGTGTGTGACTGGTGTGTGCCCACAGCTGTGTGTGTGTGTGTGTGTGACTGGTGTGTGCCCACAGCTGTGTGTGTGTGTGTGTGACTGGTGTGTGCCCACAGCTGTGTGTGTGTGTGTGTGTGACTGGTGTGTGCCCACAGCTGTGTGTGTGTGTGTGACCGGTGTGTGCCCACAGCTGTGTGTGTGTGTGACTGGTGTATGCCCACAGCTGTGTGTGTGTGACTGGTGTGTGCCCACAGCTATGTGTGTGTGTGTGACCGGTGTGTGCCCACAGCTGTGTGTGTGTGTGACTGGTGTGTGCCCACAGCTGTGTGTGTGTGTGTGACCGGTGTGTGCCCACAGCTGTGTGTGTGTGTGTGTGTGCCCACAGCTGTGTGTGTGTGTGTGTGTGTGTGTGTGTGTGTGTGTGTGTGTGTGACTGGTGTATTTCCATAGCTGTGTTGCCTCGGCTGGTAGCTCTGCCCCCTAAAGCCACCCCCTTGCCTCCCACCTGTAGCCTACACCCCTGAGCAGGGTCTTGTCGGGCTGGTGGACTTGTGACAGTGAAGCCCCCAAACTCTGGGGGGAGTGTCTCCTCTGGGGAGTGAGAGGAGTGGGGTCCTCTGGGGGGCAGGGCTGAGGGTGTGTGGTTTGTGCTGAGAGGCTGTGGGCCCACCGTGGAGCCATGGGGTGGCCCTGTCCCCCATCACCCTGAGCGTGGCCAGTCTGGGAGGGCTGTGGATACATCCTGGGGAGGGTGCGGGGGAAGTGGCAGGGGTGCCCCAGAACTGTATGACCATGGGGGGGACCCATCTGCAGCCCCCAGCAGGGACCCGGGTGACTCAGTGCGACCCAGTGGGGACAAGGGGTCCCAGGTCCCAGCTGTGACTGGGTGGTTAGGTTTCAAAGATTTTTTTTTTTTTGCCTCCAAGGTTATTGCTGGGGCTCAGTGCCTGCACCATGAATCCACTGCTCCTGGAGGCCATTTTTCTCCCTTTTGTTGCCCTTGTTGTTGTAGCCTTGCTGTGGTTATTATTGTTGTTGTCATCGTTGTTGGATAGGAGAGAAATGGAGAGAGGAGGGGAAGACAGAGAGGGGGAGAGAAAGACAGACACCTGCAGACCTGCTTCACCGCCTGGGAAGTGACCCCCTGCAGGTGGGGAGCCAGGGGCTCGAACCGGGATCCTTAAGCCGGTCCCCGCGCTTTGCGCCACATTTGCTTAACCTGCTGCGCCACCACCTGACCCTCAGATTTTTAAAAATATTTATTTATTCTCTTTTGTTGCCCTTGTTGTTTTATTGTTGTCGTTATTATCGTTGTCGTTGTTGTTGGATAGAACAGAGAGAAATGGAGAGAGGAGGGGAAGACAGAGAGGGGGAGAGACAGACAGACACCTGCAGACCTGCTTCACCGCCTGGGAAGCGACTCCCCTGCAGGTGGGGAGCCGGGGGCTGGAACCGGGATCCTTAAGCCGGTCCTTGTGCTTTGCGCCACCTGCGCTTAACCCGCTGCGCTACCGCCGACTCCCTCAAAGATTTTTTAAGGGCTGGGACACAGCACAGGCTTCTGCAAAGAGACGCTCCTGCCTGAGGCTCTGAGGTCCCGGGTTCCATCCCCAGCACCACCAGCAGCAGCCGGAGCTGAGCAGAGCCTTGGTGTGCATCTTTCTCTTTGTATCTCACTCATCCAAATAAACAACTAGAGGCTGCTGGTGGTGTCCCTGGTTTGGTGCACACACATTGCAGGGCACAAGGACCCGGGTTCGAGCCCCCGGTCCCCACCTGCAGGGGGAAAGCTTCGTGAGTGATGAAGTAGGGCTGCAGGTGTCTCTCTGTCTCTCTCACTCTCTCTCTCTCTCTTTCTCTTCCCCTCTCAATTTCTGACAGTCTGTATCCAATAAATAAAGATAATAAAAATATATTATAATAAAATTAATTTAAATTTTTTTCTTAAAAAGATTATTTAGAAGTGTGTTGAGGTGGGGCTGGGTGGTGGCACACCTGGTGGAGCGCACACGCTACAGGGCACAAGGACCCAGGTTCCAGCCCCCGGTCCCCACCTGCAGGAGGAAAGCTTTGTGAGTGGTGAAGCAGGGCTGCGGGTGTCTCTCTGTCTCTCTCTCTCTATCACCCCTCCCTTCTCAATTTCTCTTGTCCTATTGAATTAAAGTTTAAAAAAATATATTTTAAGCCTGTTGAGGTGGGGCTGAGATTCACTCTGTGGTCGCCTCACACCTGCAGCTGCTGCTCGAACCCTGGGCCGACTCCCGGGCACGCGTGTTTGAGAGTCTGGCATGGGCCGCAGGCACAGAAGTGTCACCCTCTGTCCCAGGTATAGCTGACCTGCCCCTCCCCCTTCGGGGATCCAGGGGACTCTGACCCCACCCCACACCCACGACCTGGGGAGCAGCTCTGGGCAGAGTGACCCCAACATCCAGGGTGGCGACCCCCAAGAATCAGGGGGCAGGTAGCGGGCACCAGCACGGAGACCCTTCCCCTGCAGGACAGTGGGGGTGCTGGGGGCGCTGCTGGACCCAGGCTGGGAAGATGTCAGCCCCACCTCCCTGCTTCCGTCCCCCCAGGTGAGGCCCCCAGTGGGGCTGTGCCACCACCCAGACCAGCCTAAGCCCCCCCCATGTCCCCAAGTCACCAGAAACAGTTCTCAGGACAGAGCCCACCCTGGGCCTGCGTCCAGATCCCCGCTCCCACGTGTGCCCTGAAGACGGGCTGAGAGCCCCCTTGCCCCGCAGGCCCCTGTCCCGCCCCTCCCAGGACAGAGTGACAGCACAGCAGTCTCTGAGCAGCAGTGATGCTCGGGGAGGGGTTTATTTCTCTTGAACCTGGGCCTGGACCTCAGCTTCCATGGAAGTGTGGGCACGGGGGGGGGGTGGTGTGTGAGGGGCAGACGGGGTGCAAGGGACAAGGCTGGCAGGCAGGTCCGGCAGGGGCAGGGTGGAGTCTCAGGAGCCCTGGAGAGGCCTCAGAAGGTGCATTCTGGAAGCAGAGGTGAGCGTGAGGGCCTCCCGCCCTCCAGACCCAGTCTCACGGCCAGGGTGGAACCGGGGTGCTGTCCAGAGCTCGCCCCCCCAGCGGCTGGGGAAGTGTCGGGACACCCCAGGCCGGGGAGGAGGGTCACCTGTCCCTGGGATGTCCCGTCATGCCCAGAGCCAGCAGGACGTGGGGAGACCGGATGGCTCAGCTAGGAGCCCCCAAACCTCACCTGGGCTGCCTGGGGCCTTGCTGGGGTGCAGGGCCCGGGGGCCACCTGGACTCACGGTGGAGGGCGGGGCCTCTCCCGGATGCACCCACACCCACATCCTTCTCATGGCCGGGCTGACACCCGGGGCGCCAGGTGGCTAGCAGGGGCCGCCCAGCACACCCAGGAGTGGGGTGAGGCTCCAGACATGGCATCTGGAGCCACTGGGGGGGGGGGGGCCGGGGGCTGTCCTGCACCCTCAGCCCCACCCAGAGGGGGCTGCTCCCTCCCTCCCCGATTCTCACTCCTTCAGAATCAGCCCATAGAGAGGTGCAGGGGGTCCCCAGGTCTGTGGGTGCAGGGCTGTGGGTGCAGGGGGTCCCCAGGTCTGTGGGCACAGGGGGTCCCCAGGTCTGTGGGCACAGGGGGTCCCCAGGGTGGGGTGCAGGGGGTCCCCAGGGCTGTGGGCACAGGGCGTCCCCAGGGTGGGGTGCAGGGGGTCCCCAGGGCTGTGGGTACAGGGGGTCCCCAGGTCTGTGGGTGCAGGGGGTCCCCAGGGTGGGGCACAGGGGGTCCCCAGGTCTGTGGGCACAGGGGATCCCCAGGTCTGTGGGTGCAGGGGGTCCCCAGGGTGGGGCACAGGGGGTCCCCAGGGCTGTGGGCACAGGGCGTCCCCAGGTCTGTGGGTGCAGGGGGTCCCCAGGGTGGGGCACAGGGTTCCCCAGGGCTGTGGGCACAGGGGGTCCCCAGGTCTGTGGGTACAGGGGTCCCCAGGTCTGTGGGTACAGGGGGTCCCCAGGTCTGTGGGTACAGGGGGTCCCCAGGTCTGTGGGCACAGGGGTCCCCAGGTCTGTGGGCACAGGGGGTCCCCAGGGTGGAGTGCAGGGGGTCCCCAGGGCTGTGGGTGCAGGGGCTCCCCAGGTCTGTGGGCACAGGGTGTCCCCAGGGCTGTGGGCGCAGGGGGTCCCCAGGTCTGTGGGTACAGGGGTTCCCCAGGTCTGTGGGCACAGGGGGTCCCCAGGGTAGGGTGCAGGGGGTCCTCAGGGCTGTGGGCACAGGGGGTCCCCATGGCTGTGGGTGCAGGGAGTACCCTGGGCTGTTGGCACAGGGGGTCCCCAGGGTGGGGGTGCCGGGGTCCCCAGGGCTGTGGGTGCAGGGGGTCCCCAGGTCTGTGGGTGCAGGGGTTCCCCAGGGCTGTGGGTACAGGGGGTCCCCCGGGTGGGGTGCAGGGGGTCCCCAGGGCTGTGGGTGCAGGGCTGTGGGTGCAGGGAGTTCCCATGGCTGTGAGCACAGGGGGTCCCCATGGCTGTGGGCAAAGGGGGTCCCCAGGGTGGGGTGCAGGGGGTCCCCAGTTCTGTGGGTGCAGGGCTGTGGGCACAGGGGGTCCCCAGGGTGGGGTGTGGCTCACCGGTCTCCTGCAGCGGCTTGAAGCACCAGGGCACCTGCGGAATGCTGGAGTCAAAGCAGCAGCCGCGGCTGTTACACTGCTCGGCTGTGACCTCTGGGTAGCCGCAGTCCACGCGGTCCTTGGCCGGCACGGCGCACTGGCTGGCCGCTGTACCCGGCAGAGGACAGAGATGGGTCAGCTCGGGGCCGACAAGCACCCCCCACCCCAGAGCCTGAGCTGGGGGTCGGACGCCCCCACACCAGCCTGCAGAGAGGTCCCCGGTTCCTTTTAAAATTTTATGATTTACTTTCTTTTTAAAAAATATTTATTTATTTTCCCTTTCGTTGCCCTTGTTGTTTTATTGTTGTAGTTATTATTGTTATTGTTATCATTGTTGTTGGACAGGACAGAGAGAAATGGAGAAAAGAGGGGAAGACAGAGAGGGGGAGAGAAAGACAGACACCTGCAGACCTGCTTCGCCGCCTGTGAAGCGACTCCCCTGCAGGTGGGGAGCCGGGGGCTCGAACCGGGATCCTTACGCTGGTCCTTGAGCTTTGCACTACCTGTGCTGAACTCGCTGCGCTACCGCCCGACTCCCATGATTTATTTTCAATGAGAGAAGGAGAGGGGGGATTGGACCTGGGACCTCAGAGCCGCAGGCAGGAGAGTCTCTGCAGAACCCCTGTGCCATGTCCCCAGCTTTCATGCAAACATTATTAAAACTTATGTATTGAAAGAGAGAAGAGGGGCCAGGCAGTGACACCCCTGGTTAAGCACACACATTACAGTGTGCAAGGTTGCAGGTTTGAGCCCCCGGTCCCCATGTGCAGGGGGAAGGTCTAGGAGTGGTGGAGCAGGGCTCTAGGTGTCTCTCTGTTTCTCTCCCTCTCTGTCTCCCCTTCCCTCTCAATTCCTCTCTGTCTCAATCCAATAATAAATAAATAAATACATTAAAAAATAGAGGAGAGGGGAGGAGAGGGAATGGGGCGGGGAGGGGAGAGAAGGGGAGGGGAGGAGAGCAGGGTGTCCTGAGTGGCCCTGTCCCTGGGCGAGGGGTCTCCCAGCCCTCTGCCACCTGGAACCTTCTAGTTCTGCTCAGGGTGGAGCCACTGGGGCCTGACACACCAGTGACGCCCCCTCCCACGGGAGGTCCTGGGCCAGGGGGTGACTGGCTGGGGGGGTGGCTCTCACGGGTGTCCCGGGAGCACCCTGAGCCCCACCCCTGCACAGCCAGCCTGGTAGGAGCCTTGCCCCCGTCTCTCCTGGGGGGACCTGCTTCCAAAGTGAGGGGGTCCAGCACCCCTCCCCAAGCTGAGCCGCAGGTGGTCCCGGGAGGACGGGGTGTTCTGGGCGCCTCTGACCCCACCCGGCCCCCAGAGGGAGAGGGAGAGGGAGAGGGAGAGGGAGAGGGAGAGGGAGAGGGAGAGGGAGAGGGAGAGGGAGAGGGAGAGACAGAGGGAGAGGGAGAGGGAGAGGCAGAGGCAGAGGGAGAGGGAGAGGGAGAGGGAGAGGCAGAGGCAGAGGCAGAGGCAGAGGCAGAGGCAGAGGCAGAGGGAGAGGGAGAGGGGGGTCAGCGCCCTGGGTGCGGGGCTCCCGGGAGGGCGGGCGTCCTGTCACTCTGCACCTGTCTCCAGCGGGGAGGGTACTCACACAGCCCCACGTAGCCCCCGGTGGCCCGGGGGCACCCCCAGCGCCATCACCAGCACCCACACCAGCACCCACAGAGTCCTGGCGTCCATGGCGGCTCCCTGGGCTGTGCTTCCAGGCTCCTTTATACCCGCCGTCAGAATGCACACACCCCTGCGCCCTGCGGGGGGGGGGGGGGACCTCACTCCTGCCCAGAGGCGGAGTCCTGGGGGGGGGCTGGCCCCTGGGGGAAGGGGTGCCAGGCAGGGAGGCGGCTCCCTGTGGGGACAGTGACCAGGGTCTCGGGCTGAGGACCCCAGCGCCACCCCAACCTCCTTCGCTCCCCTTCCTTTCCCTTCCCTTCCTTTCCCTTCCCTTCCCTTCCCTTCCCTTCCCTTCCCTTCCCTTCCCTTCCCTTCCCTTCCCTTCCCAATCCCTTTTTTTTTCTTTCCTTTCCGTTTCTTTTGCTTTTTACTGTTCTTTTTAGCCAGGGACTCAGTACAGCAGCAGCAAACCAGATGCCTGAGGTCCCAAATCTCCAAGTTCAGGTCCCAGCACTGCCGCATACCAGAGCTGAGCAGGGCTTCTCTCTCTCCCTCTCTCTCTCTTTCTCTCCCTCTCTCTCCCTCCCTTTCCATCTCTCTCCCTCTTTCTTCTCTTGCTCTCCCTCTCTCTCTCCCTCTCTCTCCCACTCTTCTTTTGCTCTCCCTCCCTCTCTCTCTCTCTCTCCTCTCTCTCCCTCTCTCTCTCCCTCCCTCTCCCTCTCCCTCTCCCTCTCTCCCTCTCTCTCTCTCTCTCTCTCTATTATTTTTATTGCCTTCAGGGTTGTCTCTGGGGCTCGGTGCCGACACTATGAATCCACTGCTCCTAGAGGCCATTTTTACTTTTTTTCCCCTCTTTCTATTTTATTTGACAGGACAGAGAGACATTGAGGGGGGGTGTTACAGAGAAGGAGGGACAGAAACGCCCACAGCCCTGCTTCCCCTCCCATAAAGCATCTCTCCTGCAGGTGGGGAGCGGGGCTTGAACCTGGGTCCTTTTACGCGTACCACGTGCCCTTATCCCAGTGAGCCACCACCCGGCCCCACGTTTGTCTCTTTAAACAAAGCTGTATTGCACTGAAGACACCCACTTTTCGGAGGGGGACGCTGAGGCCCAGTGTCAGGTGCCCTGAGCCCCCGGGACTGGGACTCGAGCCCCCAACCCCCGCAGGGCCAGGCCCCTCCGGACAGCGGGAGACATGGCCTCCCGTGGTGACTCCCCGTCTTGTCCACGTGTCCCGCCAGTGGCCTGCGACTCCCCAGAACCTCACGCGGGCTCTGCTACCACCCACATCCTGCGGCTGCCGCAGGGGTCGGCCCCCGACTGGGCGCGTGGGGGACAGTGGACGCCCCCCTGCCCCTGCCCAGATGGGCCAGTCTGTGCCCTGTGTCCTTGGGCTCCCAGGCCCAGCCCACCACCTGGGGACCCCTGAGTGTGTCTTTTTATATATCACAGGGACCAAAAAGTGGGGTTTTGCGGGGTGTGTAGGAGTCCACAGCGGGTCAAAGGGCAGAGGGTGTCGGGGAGGCAGGGGGAAGTGGGGGGCCCTGGCGGCCTGCATTCTTATCTTTTCTGCGTCACTGATGTGTGCTAATAACCCCATTAAGCCAGAGGCAGTGAAGTCAGGCTAATTCTAATAATGCCATGCTTGATTACTCGGCACGAGGACGGGGCAGGAGGTACAAAGCCGCGTCAGCTGACGGGCCGGCTGGGAGCCTGGTGCCCCCCACCTGTTTCCTGCTGGCCAGCTGCCCCCATGGGGTCCCTCCCTGTGTGGGCCACTCCCCTCCTGCTGGGGGTTCCAGGCCTTCCTGGGGGCTGCAGCTCTCGCCTTAGAGGAGGAGAGATGTGGCAACTTGACGGGGACACGGACTCGGGGGGGTCCCCAACCTCGGCGGGGTGCGGAGGCACACAGCCCACCCACAGCGGGGACGTGAGTCGGACCCCCAGGGAGCACCCCGGGCCCTGGGCTTCGGACCCCAGTGCGAACGGGTGTCTGTGCCGGCAGCAGCCGGCCCAGGGGTGCCTGTGCAGAGTCCCACCGGCCTGGGCGCAGCTGCCCCGGAGCCGCTGGCACAAGGAACATTTCCGCTGCAGGTCCCCAAGGAGCAGGACACGCTGAGGCCAGGGTGAGCAGATGGGGCGCCACCCACCCATGCACACCCAGCCTTTCAGGCCCAGGCACTCCGAGGTGCCCTAGGGGCCAGCTGGCAGCACCGGACAGCCCCGGCCCGCCCGGCCCTACACCCAGCTCAGCCCAAGGAAGGCGGGCGTGGGGGGTCCTGGGGCCCCTCCCCCTGGCCGGCACTGTCACCAGGTGACCCCAGCGGCAGGGAGGGGTGTCCTGCCCGGGGAATGCCCCCCCCCGCCCCAGCACGAGGTCTGGGGGAGTCAACTCAGCGGAATGACTGAGCAGGGGACCCCAAACCAACCTGGGTGTGTCCTGGGGACAGAGGCACATGGGGGCCTGCACACAGTGACCTTGGAGGCCAGGGGTGAAGCCACCGCGGTCACCGGGTGGGAGCACAGCGGAGACACCCAGGGGCCTGGGACTCTGCTTCTGGGGCCTTTCGGGGGGGGGGGGATAGAGAGATGGGGGAGGGGAGAGGGAAAGAGATTGAGAGGGAAAAAGAGACTGAGAGAGATTTAGAGAAAAGGAGTGAGGGAAAGAGAGATTGAGAGAGGGGGAGAGAGAGAGGGAGAAAGAGACTGAGAAAGAGGGAGAGAGATTAAGGAAAAAGAGGGAGGCCCATGTTCAGCGGGGAAGCAATTCCAGAAGCCAGACCTTCCACCTTCTGCACCCCACAATGACCCTGGGTCCATGCTCCCAGAGGGACAGAGAATGGGAAAGCTGTCGGGGGAGGGGGTGGGATATGGAGATTGGGCGGTGGGAATTGTGTGGAGTTGTACCCCTCCTACCCTATGGCTTTGTTAATTAATCCTTTCTTAAATTAAAAAAAATTAAAAAAAAGAATACACACATACTTTTCAGGGTTTAATATATATACACAAGATGAGTCAATTTAGTTCAAGTGTAGCAGTTTAATTTTAATATAAAAACTGTATGTAAGGTACAAAAGAGTGCAGTGATATATATATATATGTATGTATATATATATGGAGAGGTGGTGGTGAATCTGGTTAAAAGCACATATTATCATGCACAAGGAACCAAGTTCAAGACCCTGCTTCATGAGTGGTGAAGCAGGGCTGCAGGTGTCTCTCTTCCCCTAATTCTCCCTTCCTCTCAGTTTCTCTCTGTTCTATCAAATAAGATAAATAAATAAATTAAAAATATTATTTATGGGAGTCGGATGGTAGCACAGCGGTTGAGCGCACATGGCGCAAAGTGCAAGGGCCGGCAAAAAAAAAAAAAAAAGGAAAAAGAGGGAGGAGAGAGAGGGAGAGGATGAGAGAGAGGAAGAGAGGGAGAGGGAGGGAGAGAGGGAGAGGGAGGGAGAGAGGGAAAGGGAGAGAGGAGAGAAGAGAGAGGGAGATGGGGAGATGGGGAAAGGGAGAGGGCCTCCCTCCACCGGCTCCTCAGGTGAACTGTCCCCAGGCTCAGAGCCTTTTTATTTCACCACCTGCGTCACCGCTGGAGCTCGGTGCCGGCGGGACAGATGCACCACTGCCAGTGGCCACGTTCTCATCCTTCCTTTTACTTACTAGGACAGAAAGAAATTGAGAAGGGAGAGAGAGGGACAGAGGCAGAGAGACCCCTGCAGACCTGCCCCACTGCTCGTGAAGCCTCCCCGCTGTGGCCGGGGACCAGGGGCTCAAACCCGGGGCCTTGCGCGTGGTGACGTGACGTGTGCACTCAGCCGGTGTGCCCCGCCCGGCCTGGCCCTCAGTCCGCTTTAACTCGCTTTTCCCGTGTGGGGGAGGGGAGGGCCCAGTGTGTGGGCAGAGGGTCCGGGCCCCACCCCACACAGAGCCCTGTCCCGTGTCCCCTCCCCATGCCCGTCACCAGCCAGGGACCCCCAGCCACCCGGCCTGGAGGCCCCCACCTGCCCCCGTAGCTGTGGGTCTCCGTGGCCCCCCCAGCCCCGATCGGCCCCCCAGACGCTGGCTGGAGCTTCCTGCTTCCCAGGACCCACGTCAGAGTCCCCCAGCGCCCTGGGCCCCACTCTCTCCTCCTGAGGAGGCTGAGTCAACAGAAAGGCAGCGGCGGCCACAAGGCTTCCGGCTTCCTGGTCGGGGCATCAGGCTCTGCGGGTGGAGAAGTGGGGGGCAGGCGGGCGACCGGAGGGCGTGGGGGCGCTCAGACAAGGACGGGACGGGACGCCTGCGCCCCAAAGTCTCACGGGCCCCCCGTGCAGCCCCGACACAGACCAGATGGCTCAGAGCTGCCAAGGGCTCTCAGATGGATCTGAGCGAGGAGGCGGAGGGGTCGGGGTGGGGGGCAGCACGGGCTCTGCACACAGACTCTCCTGCCCGGGGCTCTGAGGGCCGGGGTTCAGTCCCCAGCACCACCATCAGCCAGGGCTCAGCAGGGCTCTGGGGAACCAACGTCCAGTGGAGAAGCCATCGCAGAGGCCAGACCTCCCACCTTCTGCTCCCATATGATCCTGGGTCCACATTCCCAACGGACAAATAACAAGGAAGCTTCCAGTGGAGGGTGGGCCGCAGAACTGGTGATGGGAATGTGTGGCTTTTTTTTTTTTTTAACCCCTCTTATCCTACGGTCTTGTCCATCATTATTAAATCAATTAAAAAATTAAAAAAGATTCTCTGGAGATGTAGTTCACCGAGGAGGAGAGTATCACCGGGCATCTGTGGAGCCAGGGCCTCAGGCAGGGGATCCTTTGGCCACCAACGACCCACCTCCCAGCTGCCGGATTGTATTTTTTTATAATTTTATTTATTTAGTTATTCCCTTTGGTTGCCCTTGTTGTCTTATTATTGTAGTTATTCTTGTTGTTGTTGTCGTTGTTGGACAGGACAGAGAGAAATGGAGAGAGGAGGGGAAGACAGAGAGGGGGAGAGAAAGACAGACACCTGCAGACCTGCTTCACCGCCTGGGAAGCGACTCCCCTGCAGATGGGGAGCCAGGGGCTCGAACCGGGGTCCTCACGCCGGTCCCTGCGCTTTGCGCCACCTGCGCTCAACCTGCTGCGCTGCCGCCCGACTCCCAGAGAGGAGGCCGGGTCGTATTTTCAGCCACAGAGACTCTGGGGTGCGCACAGAAACAGAGAACAGGAAAGGATGGAGCGTGTGGGGTGTGGGGCTCCCCGCAAGGTCCTGGAGGGACAGGGGTGAGCTCCAGGGAAGGAAGAGGCCTGGGGGGGGTGCCTGGCTGCAGTGACGGTCCCGTCTTCGGGGAGGGCGGCTGCTGACCTGGGTCTCGAGCCCCAGGGGTGAGAGCCCAGGCAGGCAGGGGTGGGCATGGGGTGTAGCCCGAGGCTCTGAGGGCCCAGGTTCAGTCCCCAGCACCACCATCAGCCAGAGCTGAGCAGGGCTCTGGGCTCCTCTCTCTCTCTCTCTCTCTCTCTCTTCATTATCTCTCAGGAAAATCAAGTCTGGCGGTAGCGCAGCGGGTTAAGCGCACGTGGCGCAAAGCACAAGGACCAGCGTAAGGATCCCGGTTCGAGCCCCCGGCTCCCCACCTGCAGGGGAGTCGCTTCCCAGGCGGTGAAGCAGGTCTGCAGGTGTCTGTCTTTCTCTCCCCCTCTCTGTCTTCCCCTCCTCTCTCCATTTCTCTCTGTCCTGTCCAACAACGACATCAACAATAACAACAATAATAACTACAACGATAAAACAACAAGAGCAACAAAAGGGAATAAATTAAATAAATATTAAAAAATAAATAAATAAAGAGGGGTTTAGGGAGACAGAACGGTGGTTCTTCAAAAGACCCTCCTGCCTGAGGCTCTGAGGCCCAGGTTCAATCCCCAGCACCACTGTGAGCCAGAGCTCAGCAGGGCCCTGGGGGAAAAAAAAAAAAAAAAAAGCTTCTTTAGAGACTGAGTTCAGCAGGGAGGAGAGCGTCGCCCGCCCAGCATCTGCGGTGCCCAGAGGAGACGCCCACACAGGGCAGGAGGGGCCGGGCCAAGGGGCCTGGACACCGGGGCACAGTGCCTACTGCACCCCCCCCCCCCCCCCGCCTGCCGGCAGGAGGAAGTTGCTGAGTCCCCGAGAGCCGGGTCAATATTGACTGTCCCTGCGCCCAGGTGTGGCCGGGCCACGGGGCCGACCTCTGTCCTTGTGCCGGGCCTGCTGTCTGCGCGGAGGACAAAGGCGGCGGGTGGGCGGCTTCCGGGGTTCAGGGGGCCAGCTGACGGCCTGGGCTCCCGCACCACGGACAGGATGGGCAGCTCCAGGGAGGATGGAGCGGGGCTGGGGGCCTCTCCCTCCCTCTCTAAACATGCAGAACAGAAACGGGGCCAGGAAGCAGTTGTCACACACGTGCTGGGTCCTGGGCTGCTTCCCCAGAAGCAGTATGATTATTAATAGTAATAACGGTAATATTAGTAACAGCAACAGTAACGGCAGCGCCACGAGGGCTCTCACTGAGCCGCCAGCCAGTCCCTACTATGGTTACTTTTTACACTTTTTATTTGTTTCTACTGTACTGGATAGAGACAGAAACAGAGAAAAGAGGAAGACCCCGGCAGCCCTGCTTCCCCACTCATGAAGCTTCCCCCCTGCAGGTGGGGACCAGGGGCTTGAACCCGGGTCCTTGTGTGTGGGAGCAAATGTGCTCTACCCGCTGTACCACCACATGCTCCCTATAAATGGCTTTTTAAAAATTTTTAGTGGAGGACAGACGGGTGGTGGTGCACTGGGTTAAGGGCACATATGACCAAGCCCAAAGCCTGGGGTTCGAGCCTCTGGCTCCCCACCTGCAGGGGAGTGGGGGGGGGGACTTGCTTCATAAGTGGTGAAGCAAGTCTGCAGGGATCTCTCTCTCTCTCTCCCCCTCGATTTCTTTCCCTCTTTATCTCCTCCCCGCTCAGTTTCTCTCTGTCCTGTCCAATAACAAACGGCCTCCTGGAGCAGAGGGTTCATAGTGCCGGCACCAAGCCCCAGCGGCAGCCCCAAAGGCAGTAAAAATAATAACAATAAACGAAATGAAGCAAAATCAAGCTCTCAGGACAGCAAATGCACCAAATGCCTGCCTCCCTCTCTCTCCATCTTTCTCTAGATAACTCTCATTCAAATAAGGAAATAAAATATTTAAAAAGAAGTGAGGGTGCCGGCTGGGGGCGCACCTGCTTGAGCACCCACATCACTATGTGCAAGGAGCCGGGTTCAAGCC
>NW_026647610.1:0-24624 GCF_950295315.1 Erinaceus europaeus | reverse complement strand
GGGCTAGTGAGCTGGCAACAGAACTCATCTAGATAGTATACCTGCCTTGTCATACCCACAAACCAGGTTGAAGCCCAGCCCACACCCACCAGCCCCACTGCACTGAGGGATGCTTCCATCTGAAAAGCTGGGCAGGAGGGGTGCAGTCTTAGTGATGACAAAAGAAACTCAAGGTTAATGTACTAAGTATGTGTTACATGGTATTTGATATAGCCTGGTTATCTGGACCATAAGATGAAGCTGAATTTTTCAGAACTATAAATCTTTTATCTTTGCTTTCAAGGATTGCACGAATGGACAAATTCTTGATTGCCAAGCTATTCATCCTCAGCCATGCTGCCACCAGGGGGTGGTAGTGTGCTACTAGCTTTTGGTTGAAAAGCAACCTGGAAGGTGACTGTGTTTCAAAATGGTGACCTGAATTTCTCCTCAAGATAAGACTTAAGAATCTTTTCTTGAAATAAATAGAAAATAACTTTTTCTTTAAACAATAGAAAATGTTTATTCTTTAGGACATTTAAAACAAACTATGTTTCTATTACAGTCTCCCTTTTCTGTTACAGAACACTTCCTTTCTCCCAAGTTACACATTTTTCCACTTTTGGAAAAAATATGCCTTTGTTTTTCTTCAGAAGATGCTTTTTTAAAAAAAGGATTGGGCAACAACATAATGGTTACGCAAATGATTCTTATGCCTGAGACTCTGAAGTCTGAGGTTCAATCCTCAGCACTACCATAAGTCAAAGCTGAGCAGTGCTCTGGGCTCACTATCTCGCTCTCATTTAAATAGAGAATTACATACATATTTAAAATTATTTATTTTTTTACTTATTTATTCACTATAAGAGAGAGAGAGAGAGAGAGAAAGGCAAGAGAGAACTGAACACTGCTTAACTCTGCATTGAGGCAGAAGCAGGGATTAAACCAGCAATCTTTGAAGCCTCTAGCATACAAGTTAGTGCTGTAAGAGGCAAGCTATCATTCTAGTCCTAAAAAAATATCATCTTTAGTAATTCCACCCCATAAGACAGTAATCCTTATTTTCCTTTTTATTGTATAATAGAATTACATTGAGTGGGTATATATTATTTAACCCATTCAATAATTAAAATGTTTTCCCAAGTTGCAAAGTAGATGCCACAAGAAGTATTTTAATAATCACTAAGTTTTCTAGTAGGTGGATGTGCCATAAATAAATAATTGTAAGTAGTATCTATCATCTACTCAGTCTAGTCTATATCAGGTGCTTGACATTCATCTTTTCTAAAGTTCAGAACCTTAATATGCAGGGATTGTTGTTTTATTATACAAATGAAGAAATTGAGAAAAATGAAGCACCTTTTCCAAAGTTTCATAATCAAAATTGAACTGACATTCAGACTAAGCTCCATCAGACTATAGAGCATTCTTAAGTTTCAAGTTGCCTCTAGAATACATTATTACTTAAGTATTTATTTATTTATTTTTAGAATTTAGGCTGTTTTCAATTCTTCATTTTTATAAGACATTTTATAATGAACATGAGTATATTATGTCTTTTTCATTCTTTAACTAAACATTTTTTGTGTCTCTTGATATATATTAATGCCTAATATTTTGAATTGAAATTTAAAAATAAAATTTTCATTTTCAGCTTTCTTAACTAAGGGGGTTGTCAATGTCAAACCTCCTTATAATTCATTCCTTTCCTGTAGTAAGATTGTCCTAAATGAGGTCATGGAGACTCAAGAATATTTTTCTTAACAACTTCAGGGTTCTGAAAGAAATATAAAGAACATTAAAACTTCCCTGGAAACACATAAAAATAAAGATATGAGCTAGCGGAATATGTGGGACACAGCAAAAGCTGTACTAAGAGAGACATTCGGGAGTCAGGGGTAGTGCAGTGGGTTAAGCACAAGTGGCGCAAAGTGCAAGGACAGGTGTAAGGATCCTGGTTCCAGCCCCCACCTGCAGGGGAGTCACTTCACAAGTGGTGAAGCAGGTCTGCAGGTGTCTATCTTTCTCTCCCCCTCTCTGTCTTCCCCTCCTCTCTCCATTTCTCTCTGTCCTATCAACAACAATATTAATAACAACAATAATAACTACAACAATAAAACAACAAAGGCAACAAAAAGGAATAAATAAATAGATATTTTTAAAGTTAAAAAAAGAGAAATTCATAGCAACACAGGTCCATATCTCAAAACAAACAAACAAACAAAAAAAAGCACAAATAATCGAACCTCACCCCTAAGGATCTAGAAAAAGAAGAAAGATGAAACCAAAAGTATTAGGGAAATAGGAAAGGCAAAATATAAAACACTGGGATAAAAAGACAATACTGAAATTAAGAGTTGGTTCATTATAAGGCTAAACAGAATTGATGAACAAGACTAACAAGGAAAAAGAGAGACTATAATAAATAGGATTGTAAGTGAAAGAGGGGAGATCACAACAAATATCAACAAAACCCAAAGGGTTGTAAGTGGTTTATAATCTGAAAAGATGGATAAATTCTTAGCATCATACAACTTTCCAAGACTGAATCAGGAAAACTTATAAAACATAAATAGACCAACCATAGTGAAAGAAATTGAAACAGTAACGAAGGATCTCCCAAAAAACAAAAGACTAGAATTAGCAGGTTTTACCATTGAGTTTTGTGAAACTTTCATGGAGGATCTTTTATCTATATTCCTCAAGCTCCTCAAAAAAACAAACAAAAAGATACAGAAAATAAACTAGAAAAGAAAAAAGTCAATCCATTTACAATAGCACAACATTCTCTCCCTCTTTTTAACTATTTTATTTATTTTATTTTTTGAGAGAGATACAGAGGAAGAGAGAGAGACAGAAACACCCTCAAGTTTATCAACAATTGATCCATGACAAAGCAATCCAGGACATTACACGGAGAGAGGGAAACCTCTTTTAATAATGGTGTTGGGAAAACTGGGTGGCCACATGTAGAAGAATGAAAAAGGACCAGTATATCTCATCATGCACAAAGGTGAACAAAAATGGATCAAAAACTTAAGTTTTCAACCAGAAACTGTAAAATACACAGAAGAAAGCATCAGTAAAACACTGTATGATAGCCGCTTTGGAAATGTCTCCAGAGTTCTGAGCCCAACAGAAAAGGAAATAAACTAAAAAGTATAACTACTAGGACCACACTAAGCTGGGAACAGATATTTATGTGTCACATGTTAGATAAAGGACTAGTAACCTAGATATACAAAGAACAATAAAAAATAACAACAACAAACCCATTAAAAAGTGGGAGAAAGAATTAGACAGACACTTCTCCAGAGGATATTCAGAGGGCCAACAGGCATTATGAGAAAATATTCAAAATTATCGGTTATCAGAGAAATGAAAATAAATATAACAATGAGAAACCATTTCACCATTGTGAAAATGTTCCACATCAAAAAGGAAATAAACCAATGCTCGAGAGAATGTGGGGAGAAGAGAACCCTCCTATACTGTTTTTGGGAATACAATTTTGTGCAGTCCTTATGGAAAACAGTTTGAAGATTACTGAAAACATTAAAAATAAAGCTACCACAGGACCCAGCAATTCCACTCTTAGGAATTTGTATCTGAAGAATACAAAAATACCTATTCAAAAAGATAAAGAGTTATGCACAACTATGTTAAAGGCAGTGCTAACATGTGGAAACAATCCAAATATCCAACAACAGAAGAACAGTTAAATAAGTTGTAGCATATATATATATATATATATATATATATATATATATATATATTCCATGATATATATATATATATGATGGAATATTACTCAACTGTAAAAACTGATGACATATTCTCCTTTGCAACATGAAAGGAACTAGAAGAAATAACATTGAGTGAGCTAAGCCAGATGGAGAAGTGACTGGATAAAGTCACTTACAGATGGGATCTAATAAGCAAAGGACAATATAGACTGTTCTATCACAGCAGATTCAGGAACTCAGAAGAGGGGAGAGACTATTACTAAGGGGATATTGAGGACCTAAGTCCCTATGATGGATGAGATGGTGGGTTTATGGGGGTAAAAATGTACTGATGCATTTCCCCTATCTTGGCGAAATTTGGAAACATACCTTTGCAACAACAAAAATTCTGTAAATTAACCTTCCTTCATAAAGTGACTTGGAATTGAAAAAAAAAATGGCTCAGGAGTTAAAAATATATCTCAACTGTTTTTTTTTTCCCTTACAACTAATTCTGATGACCTGCATGTTCCTCTATCATATCCCCAAGCACTCTGGATATGATACAATATCCCTCTGTTACCCACTTAATCTATTTTTTGTTTGGTGTCTTCTTTCTTTCTTTCTTTCTTTCTTTCTTTCTTTCTTTCTTTCTTTCTTTCTTCCTTTCTTTCTTTTTATATTTTATTATTTATTTATTTATTCTCTTTTGTTGCCCATGTTGTTTTATTGTTGTAGTTATTATTGTTGTTGTCGTTGTCGTTGGATAGGACAGAGAGAAATGGAGAGAGGAGGGGAAGACAGAGAGGAGGAGAGAAAGATAGACACCTGCAGACCTGCTTCACCGCCTGTGAAGCGACTCCCCTGCAGGTGAGGAGCCGGGGTTCGAACCGGGATCCTTATGCCGGTCCTTGTGCTTTGCGCCACCTGCGCTTAACCCGCTGCGCTACAGCCCGACTCCCCTCTTTCTTTTTCTTTCTTTCTTTCTTTCTTTCTTTCTTTCTTTCTTTCTTTCTTTCTTTCTTTCTTTCTTTCTTTCTCTTTCTCACATTGTTTCTTTCTCTTTTTCTTTTTTTCTTGTTTCTGGATGAAGAATGGAAAACAATGATTAAACCTTGGGTAATCATCCCCAGGGTCTGCAGGAATCAGTTACTAAGGGCAGACAGTCTCTCAGTACAGGGTCACATTGGGACAGTCTTACACACATCTAACACAAGTACCTCCAGTTCCCAGGTCCACACTCTGGACAGATGGTGCTTACTATCCACAACCTTGTTTCCTGGGCTGACTTAGACTTGCTAGAGTGTGCTACATTGGGCCTGAGAGATAGGTTTGTTATATTTGCTGCTGAAACTTTAGAGATTATTAGACAGCAGAGCACCCCCCCCAAAAAAAAAGGTAAAAAAAATTTTGAAGGGGTAAAAAAGGTTGACAAGGAGATTGTTTCAGATTATCAGAGAAAGTTTTAAGAAAGATATAAACTTCTACTTTGCTTCAAAAGGAAAATTCTTTGTTGTATTGCACCAACAAAGGGGGAGTGGGAAGTTCAGGTCCTGGAACATAATGTCAGAGGATCTAGAGGGGGTTGAATTGTTATGTGAAAACTGAGAAATGTTACACATGTATAAATTACTGTATTTTATTTTTTGTTACTATATTTTATTGTTGACTGTAAAACATTAATCCTCCAATAAACAAGAAAATAAATTTAAAAAACTGTCAGTAATATTCAATCATGTCATTTTTTATTAAGCTTATTTAAGTATGTTATATATTGTTTCCTGAAGCACATATTTATGGAAGTTACTAATTAATTATTAGTTCCCAAACTGAAAATATTGTAGCCTCAACTTAATAATTAACTAACTACAGAATTATGCTTATTATTAGCATCTGCTGAAGACTTAATATGTGAAAATGAGAAAATTAACTAAATTATAGCTTATAGTCTTTCCTCTAAAGTATTTGAACAATATTCTACTCAACAGTTGCCAATGATTCAGACGTTCCTGAAGACGTTGGTGTGGACAAGTATTAGCTATCTGGGTCTCTATTATGAAGGCCTTGGATAAATGAGTTTATTGAGTTGATCTGAAAAATATCAGCTATATAATTATATGAGTCATTTTCTTCCACTGGTTTAATTCCTTTGCTTTTATGTGGAGATGGAAATATCTGCTTTTTTATTTAACCACTTTAATTTTTGTGAAAATAAATGTGTCACTTGTTAACCACTAATATTAGAAAATGCAAGGAGTCTGCTCAAGTTAAAGTTTTATGTGTTATAAATCCAGAGAGGAAGCACACTAAGCATTTTTGCAAGTGTGAGGACAGTGTAAACGTTCTTGTCCACTGTGGGCACTATGCACAGTCCTCTCCCCACCCCAAATAACTCAATGAACAATTTGCCCATCTATACCTAAAAGGCTAGACTTCTGTCCCCCTCCCCCAGCCCTCCTTTGGCAGGAGTACTTGGAAATTTTAAGCAATTTAAATAGCAACTGACTTATGCTCTTCTTACCCTTTCATGGAAATGTCAAGCAGTCATATTTTCAGTGCTAATGAACAACCACCAATTGTTTTAATTTCATTATTTTTTCAACTGAAAGAGTGCTTACAGAACACAGAAATAGCTAGGCTTTCTTTTTATAGAACTCACTAGTGAGCCTCAAACAAGTTTAGATTGAAAGCCAAGAAAAAATTCAGATTCCCCCTACTACTCCTCCTTTTTCCCTGAACATAATTTTCTTGATTAAGCTGGCCTTCTCATCCCCGCAGCTGAAATAATAGGCCTCAAAGAAAGGACTCAAAAATTGCAAGGTCCTCAGAAAGTCACTCAGGTCATTTACTTATCTCTAGGCAGGACTGGATTATATTGGCTCTGCTGGAAATCAACCTGTTCTTAAAAATAGCCAGAGAAAGTTCTGCCACCTTAAATGGCAACAGATTCCAGGAACAGTGATTTGGCTTTCTCCTCAGCACCCAAGCACAGTACATAACACACCACTGCCCAAAAACCTGCATTGAAATAATTCTGAAATGCAGTCTAAATAGAATGATTTTCAGAACAACCTCATCCACGGACTTGTTCCAGCACCAGAGAAATAGCAGAACAGATTTTGTAAACACATTTGCCCATCTGACAGTACACTTTATCTTTACTTCACTGGACGTGACATCCTCCAACTTTTGATAAGCAAATTCATTTTCTAAAATAGTATAACTGTTTTTTGAGCTTAAGGACTGGTTTAGGGGGCCAGGCTACAGGTGTCTCTCTGTCTCTCTCCTTCTCTATCTCCCCTTCCCTCTCAATTTCTCTCTGTCTCTGTCCAATCATAAATAAAATAATGATTTTAAAAAGAAATGGTTTAGGAATAGGAGAATATGACTGAGTGTTATGGCCCTTGTTTGTATATTACAAGAATAGAGTGAGTCAAATGGGGGTCCTCAGCTTACATTGTCTGGTGTGAAAAATACATATGGGCCACCCACCATCCAGACATATGATCTGCACAGCAAAAAGGATAAGGGGTCATCCTCAGGGCTGGAGAGAGAGGGTGTGCATGCCAAGTTCTTGTCCTGTGAAGTGTATTCTTTGGCTACAGCTCCTAATGTTTATGGCTTCCTTGATACATGGAAAATACAGCAAAGATCTCTCTTTCCTGAGAGTATTTCCCTGTTACCCAGGCTATCAGCAGAAGAAACTGTATAACCCTCTTGCTCAGGGACTAGCCACTTTATAGAACCAAGTCAAGAGCCAGGCGTAGTACAGTCTTAAACAGAGCTATCTTGCACTCAATGTGGTGCCTAAAATTATTTCTTCAGTCTAATGTTTCAAACATTGCCTATGTGGAAACAGGCTGATGCACAGCTGCTTTTCGTGTGCTTGAGAGACTTGTGCACTTACCTATTTAGCCTGTACTGATTATGGTATTCTCTCTCCTTCGCTGCATTGTATTCATTTTGATACCTGAGGAGTTGTTCTCTCATTTTGGAGACCTCAGTGGTGAATGCCTCGGGAAAGTTGTCAGCTTTCTGCAGATGGGCCTGCTGCTGTTGTATTTGCTCAGTGAAACGTTTGGCATCCTGGAGTAGCTGGATCTCTGACTCTTGTGAGCTGGGCAACATAAAAGAAGAGATTAGCACAGAGAAGGACCTGTACTTTCAGTACTCTTTGTAGCTCCTGTGAGGGGCTAGTGAGGTAAGGAAGGAGTATGTCCACTCTGCTCCCTGTGCCTTCCATACCTGGGTTCAGGTCAACTCAGTGACATTTTTATGCAAAGTACTGTGCTATATACTGCAGACCAATGAAGTTCTCAACCTAGCAGAGGAGAACAGATGTGAATAGGTAGCAAGAACAAAAACATTATAGGTTCCAATCTGGAGAACTCTCAGGAGACTAGAAATGAACCTACCCTATCACTCAGCAATGCCTCTCCTAGGGATATATCCTAAGGAATCAAACACACCCATGTTGTATTTAACTTAAAAAAAAGAGGTTAGGTGGTACAGGGTGCTGCTGCTTGCAGCACATAGAAGGAATTACAGTGGGAGCTGGGAGCTGGTTTAAACAATACACGGTTTATTAGGGTGAAACAGGTAAAAGGCAAAATAAGCACTTATCATCAAAGGTTAAGAGCGCACTAGGTCCATAAGGTCTGAATATAGTTATCAAAGGTTTAGTCCCATAAGATAAGCAATTACTAGATCTGGTAAAGGTTGCTTATGGCTGTAGAGGGGTCTAAAAGTTTACCAGCTAGCAGAGTCACATGTGTTCAGTTCTCAGGAGAAGTAGACATGGCAGATGGATGCCTGGAGCACATCCGCCAAGATGCATCTGACCAGGAGAAGAAGCCGCAGCCCAAAACAGCGAGAGTTCTGGCTGGCTGTCCTTTTAAGTCTATTTAGCCTACCCACAATGCTTTGCACACCAGCACAGTCTGGATCCACCTACAGTCCACCATTCGCCTGCACAAATCACTGCATACTCTGTCAGCCTTCTGTCGCCAAGGCTGACATCACCACTGTGTCGGGGCTTCCGTCCATGGTCACTGGCATATTGCATCACCACACAGCCATACAAAAAGATTTGTGTATTCTGACGTTCATAGCAGCACAATTTGTAATAACCAAAACCTGGAAGCAACCTAGATATCCAACAACAGATGAGTGGCTGAGCAAGTTGTGGTATATGTACACAGTGGAGTACTACTCAGCTATTAAGAATGATGTACTCACCTTATTCACCTTATCTTGGATGGATCATGAAGGAATCATGTTAAATGAGATAAGCCAGACAGAAAAGGATGAATATGGGATGGTCTCATTCATGGACAGGAGTTGAGAAATAAGAACCAAAGGGAAAACAAAGTAGAACTTTGACTGGATTTGGTGTATTGCACCAAAGTAAATGACTCTGGAGGTGGAGGGAGCTTTCAGGTCCTGGTGCATGATTGTGAAGGAGGGCCTAGGCTGGGGGGTGAGAGTGTTTTATAGAAAACTGAGAAATTTTACACATGTACCAACAACTGTATTTACTGTAAATCACTAATCCCCCAGTAAAATGTTTCTTAAAATGATTATGTGGGAGCTGGGTGGTGGCACATCTGGTTAAATGCACATCTTACAATGCACAAGGACCTGGGTTCCAGTCCACGGTCCCCACCTGCAGGAGGAAAGCTTTGCAAGTGATGAAGCAGTGCTGCAAGTGTCTGTCTCTCTTCCCCTCTTTGTCCCCCTTTCCAATTGGTTTCTGACTATCTCTATCCAATAAATAAAGATAATGATAAATGATAAAAATAAAATAAAGTGACTGTGTTCCAGGAGTGGGGAAATAATACTAATAATGGGTTCTTCTCCCAGCAACCCTGGCTTTTTTTCATTCTTCAGTTCTCCTGACCTGAGTGTAGAAAGTTCTTTTCATCCTCAGTAAGTTGAGAAAAGACAAAGTTTTCAGGACTGGGCAATGGCACACTTGGTAAAGCACACAAATTCTATGCTTAAGGACCCACGTTCAAACTCCTATTTTTCACTTGCAAGGGGGAAACTTCATTAGCAGTGGAACAGTGCTACAGGACCCTATCTATCTATCTATCTATCTATCTATCTATCTATCTATCTATCTATCTATCATCTCTCTCTCCATTCTCTCTTTTAGAGAAAAGAAAGGAAAAATAAAAAGAAATGCCAAAGTTTTCTAATGATATTATACTAAAAAAATCAGGACGAAAAATTTCCTCGTAAAACATAGGCATTAGTTAGTTTACAGATAACTGATTATGATGTCAATATCTGGCTAAAACTGGACTTGAAATGCCACAGTAGAGAGAGATTACTACAACTCCTAATTGTATTCTATGACTTTAACCCTATCTAGGGAGAATGGTGGAACATTTGGCTCATGGCAGATTTGAATGGACAGAGAAATAGGACTTGATGGAATATTTAGAACTTCTTAAGTGCATTCACCCATGGTGCCAGTTAGCCTCACCTCCAGCTTTAACTACATATTAGATTAATCTTTCTTAGAAACCTAGCTGCCTCACATTAGTTATCTTTCTGATTCATATACAAGGGTCTTGCCATTTCCTGTTTTAAACACACTCTCTTTTGGTGTCTGCTGCTCACCAATGGAAATCTTCAGGTTTTAGTCTATCTGTAGAGATGCCCGGTGACTTGACTTGATAAAGTCTTTCTCTAGGGAAATTTCCACATACACCCATTTTTCCTAATTCTTAAAATGTCATTTGCTTGGGTAGTGGTAGAAGGGTGGCATACCTCATACCATGTATGAGGAGAATACAGTTTCATGAGCAGTGGAACAGTTCTGCAGGTGTGCAGAACTACTTCTCTCTCTCTCTCTCTTTCTTCTTCTTCTTCTTCTTCTTCTTCTTCTTCTTCTTCTTCTTCTTCTTCTTCTTCTTCTTCTTCTCCTCCTCCTCCTCCTCCTCCTCCTCCTCCTCCTCCTCCTCCTCTTCCTCCTCCTCCTCTTCCTCCTCTTCCTCCTCCTCCTCCTTCTTCTTCTCTTTATCCCTTTCTTACCGTTTATCAAAAAAAAAAAAACAACAGTCACTGGGAGTGGTGGAGATGTGTAGACTCAGAGCCCCAGTAATAACTCTAGTGGCAAAAAGAAAAAATTTTATTTTTCAATAGTTTATAGTGGAACATTTGCTGGGATATAATATAGTTCAGAAAATATGTTACATACCAAATAGATCTAACAGCAGCTATAGTGATAGTACACATAATTTCTATCAGTGAAAGTCAGTCATTTTTTTTTTACAATTCAGATTGATTATGTGCTAATCTTTTTGTTTGTTTTTTTAAAGAATTTATTTATTTATTTATTTGTTTATTTGTTTATGAGAAAGATAGGAGGAGAGAGAGAAAGAACCAGACATCACTCTGGTACATGTGCTGCCAGGGATTGAACTCAGGACCTCATGCTTGAGAGTCCAATGCTTTATCCACTGTGCCACCTCCCAGACCATGTGTTAAGCTTTTTGTAACTTAAAAGACATCTTATCTGAGCTTCTTAATCTGAGTCTCCAACTATAGAACCGAAAAATTGGTTTGGTCACATGCCTATTCCCCCCAGAAGGTAAACAAAGTAGTTAAGAATTCCAACTAGAACACAAATGATAATTTACTCACATGGACACGAACTAGAATGTTAGCTGAAGAGAGTTGAACAAGTCTTATAAATGGCTTGTATGGAAAATTCTTCATATTCAGCTCTGCATCAGTCTTTGTGTCAAGTGGTAATGGTAGCACACTAGGAATATTTTCTTTTCATCTAGGCTGTCCAATTTGTTTGCATAAAGGATAAACTCATAGTATTCTCATATGATCTTATGGATTTTCACAACATCAAGTGTAATTTTACCTCTCTTATTTCTGATTGTTCCCCCCCCACACACACACATTGTTAACACTTGGTGAGAACAGGCTTGGTGTCTGCATGATGAATCTGCCACTTCTAGAGGTCAGCCTGCTTCAACACTTGTCAAGCTTCTCTCCTTCAGGTGGGGTCCAGAGGCTTGAACCTAAGTCTTGAGCATGGAACATATGCTTTACTGGTTGAGCCACCACTTGGTCTCTCTGGTTGCTTTTAGCATAGTTTTCTCTCTGTTTTATTAGTGAGTTGGCCAATAGTTTATCTATGTTATTTGTTCTTTGAAAAATACAGCACTTGGTTTTACTGATCTTCTGTTATCTTTTTTTTTAGTATTTTTATTTTATTTTATTTATTATTAGACAAAGAGAGAGAAATTGAGAGGTGAGATTTCGGGGTGTCTCCCTCCTTCTCCGGCATGGTGTCCTCCAGGGGAAAGGTAACAGGCTGGTTCTTTCTCGCTCACGACAGGGGTGACACGAAGTAAAAGACACCAGGGGACTCTTAGCGTGAATCTAGAAACTGAGTCCTTGAGTCCCAGAATCCTAGAGTCCGTTTATTAGCAAAGTGGACATGAGTTAAATAGAAAAGCAATGGAGGTAATTATTGTTGCAATATGACAGAAATTACAGGTTTCTTAACAGTCAGCATGCCCCTAAGGTAGGGGGTTGGTATGACAGGAATTGATGAGATACAAGACAGTTATTTTCCATAACACAAGCAACTTAATTATCCAAAGGTATCTGAGAGAAGCATAGGGGTTAAACCCGTAGGGTGAGACAGAGAGAAGATGAATATCAAAAGGCCATATAGTTTGGAATCTCTCTTGTCTGGGGTCTGAGGTGTGTGATGAAGTGTGTGATAAGGTGTGTTCTTCTATGATCAGAAGGTGACTTTGAATGAGTGAATCTGTGGCCATGTGGCCTGCAGTTAATGGAGGGAAGTACTAGGGTATCTGTGGGCCTGAGAGTCAAGAAGGAAAGAACCAAGTCTGAGTTTCCCCCCTTATGCTCACCTCGGTTGAGAGAGACTTACCAAGAGGTTATCTTCTCAGACCTCCATCCAAAGATGGGGGTGGTTCTCCCTAAGCTCTATCAGGCTCACACATGTTCCCAACAGTGAGAGAGATAGAGAGACACGTTCAGCCTTGCTTCACCACTCACAAAGATTTCCCACTGCAGGTAGGGAACAGGGGCTTGAACCCAGTCCTTACACACTGTAATGTGTACACTTAGTCAGGTACGTCACTGCCTGGCCCCATCTCTTTGGTTTGTAATTCATTTATTTCTGCTCTAATTTTTACTGTATCCATCCTGCTAACATTTGGGTCTTTTCATTACTCCTTATCTAGTTCTTTCACCTGCAATGTTATACTGTTCATTTGAATTCTTTCTTGTTAATGTGGGTCTATATTGATTGCTATGAACATCCTCCAAATACTGCATTTGCTGAATCACATAGAATCTGATAGTTTGTCTCCTCATTTTCATTGTTCTCCAAGATACATTTAAAATTTTTTTTATTTCTTCATTGATCCAGATGTTATTGAAAAGCACGCTGTTGAGTCTCCACATATTTATTTATTTATTTATTTATTTATTTATTTATTTATTTATTATTGGATAGAGAGGGGGAGGGAGATAGGGAGAGAGACAGAAAGACACCTGTAGCCCTGTTTCACCACTTGTGAAGCTTTCCCTCTGCAGGTGAGGACCAGAGGCTTGAACCTGGGTCCTTGCGCACTATAATGTGAGCATTGAACCAGGTGCACCACTGCCTGCCTGGTCCTTACACATTTTTTTTTTAATGTCCTTATTTTCTTCAATCTTGGCTTTGGATAAAAACATCCTGTATATTTATAAGGTAGGAAACCTAGTTGAATAATTTTATAGAAACTTGTTCTTCTGACCCACTGTGACTGGTACTTGGCTAAGGTGAATAGTCTGGCATAGGAGAGGTGAGAAGAGTCACTAAATATAGGCTGAGGTTGTCATAGAAACTGTACTTCTGAGTAATGAGGAGTGGTAGGAGGAGAGAGTTTATAGGGATGTTCTTTAGTATATATTGTTCTATGTTGGTCCTCCAAAATCTGGGTCATTTACCATGCTATACCATGAACTATAGGGATCTCTTTCTGAGGGCATTCTCTGACCATAGTAGCTTATCTGACTTCTGAAAGGACAAGTATGAAATCTAGGTGCCAGTCTTCCTAGGAGCAATTCATATATATATATGACTTTATTATATTTATTTTATACTTATGTATGTAATTTTTATTAGTGATTTAATAATGGTTTGCATTATAAGATCACAGGGGTATGGTTCCACAATTCTTACTCAATAAAAAATGTAAGGTAGTAGACAAATATCTCAGTTTCAACTCCCAAAGTGAGAGTTGTTCTGAGTGCTCTAAGATGTGTTTGATAGTCACTCAGATGGTCCTGATGAGACTATGCCCCAGCTTCCAGTGATGTTCATTTGCAGAGTAGCACAATCTCATTTAGATTCTTCCCTCCCCAGTCCCACTGTTGCACGCTTTCACGATAATTTCTAGCATCACTTATCAAATTATTAGAACTCAGGTGGGGGAGATAGCATAATGGTTATAGCAAAAAGACTTATGCCTGAGGGTCCCAGGACCCAGGTTCAATTACCTGCACCACCATAAGCTAGAGATAAGCAGCACTCTGGTAAAATAAATCAATAAATAAGTAAATAAATTAAAAAAAATATTTGAACTCAATCTTTGCTTTAGAGACTTTTTTGGGGAGACCAATATATGATAGGTCTCATCACAAGTATGATAGATAGATATGATAAAAGATGTTCATGTTGGTATATACCATACCTCATCACAGTATCATGCAGTAAGGTGTACTTGGCTTTTAACTCGGCCATTCTGGTTCCAGGAAGTTTCCCCCTCGCATGCAGCTAGCAAAAAAAGAACACAAGGTCACAATCAGTCATCACCATTGTTACAAAGCAAATAAAATGGACATATCAACACCTTATAAAATCCTTCATTTAAACATTAGAGAAGTAACATATGACACAGTGCAGAATATTTTTTAAAATGCTATGTATTTGGGGGAAAAGAGTTCTAGTTCTATTTTGCTTCCAGTAAGCTTTTGTGCTCTGGGGGTGAGTCTTTTACCTCTCTAGACCATAATTTATGCATCATAGGGACGATGGAATTGAGTTAAATTCTTCTGATTCTAAAATAAAGTTCTAGATTTAGTGAAATGTAGACTACTATGATGGCTAATAATTACTGAACATCTATTTCTGAACATCTATATGAACAAGTATTGCACATCACTTAATTCCTTATCAAAATATTTGAAAGTATGAATAATTTCCATTCATTTTTTTAATATTTTAAAATTTATTTTATGAGACAGAGAGAAACAGAAGGATCAGAAAAAAACATTCTGGAATATATGTTACCAGGGATCAAGCCTGGGACCTCAAACATGCAAGTATTTCAATTTACCCATGGAACTACCTCTCTAAGCACAGGATTACCTTCATTTTAAAATAAAGTTTAAGTGTGGGGAGATAGCATAGTAGTTATGCAAAACACTTTGATGCCCAGAGCTTCACAATCCCTGGTTCAATATCTAGCACCACCATAAACTGGGGCTGAGAGATGCCCTGATTAAAAATAATAATTAATAATAAGTAGCAATGCAACCAGTACAACCTCGGCATGTTTCACTTTGGACCGTGTCCAGAGATATCAGGCATGGAATGTCAACCCTCCAACTTCACTACTCTGGTGAGACCTTTCCTAGCTCATAGGACTCCTTAATTCTGTTTTGGGTGATACACTTCTTAACAAAACCTCAAAACCAGGGCCCATGAAATAGGGCATATGTACACATGTATCCTACAAGTTGGGAAGAAATAGCAATTACAGAAGCCAGACCTTCTACCTTTCACCACTGTATCCCACAATGATCCTTGGTCCATACTCCCAGAGGGATAAAGAATAGGGAAGCTATAAAGGGAGGGTATTGGATATGGAGTTCTGGTCATAGGAATTTTGTGGAATTGTACCCCTCCTATCCTATAGTCTTGCAACATTTCCATTTTATAAAGAAATTAAATTTTTTTTTAATTTATAAACTCATAAGAAAATACAGAGCAAATCTTGGACTGGGCAAGGTATACTTCACCAGCAAAAGACTTTGGGGAGTGAGGGGTTGGGAGGGAGTGAAAAAAGCCATGGGATATTGATGTATCCATATGTCAACAGCCATACTGCAAACTACAAAACCCCTCAATTAAAACAAAACAAAACAAAACAAAAAAATCTCTTAGATGAGGGGAATCCATAGGTTGAACTTAAGGAACAAGGACAGAGAGGGGAAACACTAGTAAAACTTAAATTGATTTTTGTAGATTGCATTAAAATAAAGGACTCTGGGGAAGGACAGAAAGGGGAGAAATTTAGGGGGGAGGTGACATAAGGGGCCTTGTGCATGAGAACAAAAAAGGACTAAAGTTGAGGGTCAGATCGTTTTGCAGATACCTATCACAGGGAGATGAGAAACTATACCCAAGGGTCAGCCACTGCAATTTAATCTGTGTCTGATAAAGAAAAAAAAAGGGGGGGGGGAGACTAAGCAAAAACAGTAGAGACTGAACTCTTAGGGGGAAATACAATTGGCAGAATTGGTTCAGCAGTTACTAAATAAAAATATGAGTAACAATCACAAAACAAAAAATGGTAACAATGTGAATGTTAGGGAGGACCAGAATCAAGAAAATCTCAGAAAATATATTTCAGAAGTTATCTACAAAAGTGTACTTCAGGGGAGTCAGGCTGTAGCGCAGCGGGTTAAGTGCAGGTGGCGCAAAGCACAAGGACCGGCATAAGGATCCCGGTTCGAACCCCGGCTCCCCACCTGCAGGGGAGTCGCTTCACAGGCGGTGAAGCAGGTCTGCAGGTGTCTATCTTTCTCTCCCCCTCTCTGTCTTCCCCTCCTCTCTCCGTTTCTCTCTGTCCTATCCAACAACCAAGACAACAACAATAATAACTACAACAATAAAACAACAAGGGCAACACAAGGGAATAAATAAATAAAATAAAATATATTTAAAAAAAGTGTACTTCAACAGAAAAGTATGAGGCATGCTAAGAAATTGAGGGGAAAGGACAGAGATTTCTTTAGGGGTACAGACATAGGATTTCAAATAGATCTTACTAGATATTATTCACATGTTCAAAGAAGCAAAGAAAATCATATTAAAGAATCAAAAGAGAGTATGATAAGTCCTCAAATAGTCCCGTTGATCCAGGATAAAAATTAAGATGTTAAAATGATGTTCACAGAGTAGTAACAATGTATGGCTTTCATATTTTTATTTTTGCTTAGATAAAATTTATTTTTCTTTTAATTTTTTAAATTTTACTTATTTATTGGATAGACACAGCCAGAAACTGAGAGGGAAGAGGAGATAGACAGCAAGAGAAAAAGAGAGACACCTACAGCACTACTCCACCACTCGTGAAGCTTCCTGCCTGCAAGTGGAGATCACGGGTTTGAACCAGGGACCTTGTGCACTGTAATGTGTACATTTAACCAGATGCACCACCACCTGGCCCTGCTAAATTTTCTCTGGTTTTTTTTTTTTTTTTTTTTTTACCTCCAGGCATTTTATATAAGCACAGGCATTGAAAAAATAATCTCCAAAAATAAAGAAAACAGAGTCTCCAATACATATACACTGGAGAAGATTAGAAAATTTAGCAGGGGTGGGGGGATCAGATGGTAGTGCAGCAGGTTAAGCACACAAGGCACAAAGTGCAAAGACTGGCATAAGGATCTGGGTTCGAGCCCCGGCTTCCCACCTGTGGGGGGGGGCAGGGTTGCTTCATAAGCGGTGAAGCTGGTCTGCAGGTGTCTTTCTCTCCCTCTCTCTGTCTTCTCATCCTCTCTCGATTTCTCTCTGTCTTATCCAACAACAATGACATCAATAACAATAACAATAATAACCACAACAATGATAAAACAACAAGGGCAACAAAAGTAGCCTCCAGGAGCAGTGGATTCGTGGTGCAGGCACCGAGCCCCAGTGATAACCCTGGAGGCAAAAAGAAAAGAAAAGAAAAAGTGGCCGCCAGGAGCGGTAGAGTTGTAGTGCCAGCCAAGTCCCAGCAATAACCCGGTGACAATATAAATAAATAAATAAGTTGTGCTTCAAAACTTATATATATATATAATAAAACTATATATAATAGAGCTCAGAGAAGAATATATATATATAATAGAGCTCAGAGCAGAATTTCAAACTGGAGAGTGCTGTGATCAGAATCTAAGATCAAATCTTAGTGGCAGAGGTTCTATGGAAACCTCAAAAGGTTTGGAAAAACTTTTTTTTTTTGAATGTTTATAGTAGTTTTATTATAGTTGCTCAGACTGGGAAACAATCTAGATGTTCTTTTTTTTAATTTATTTTTTATTTAAGAAAGGATAAATTAACAAATCCATAGGGTAGGAGGGGTACAACTCCACACAATTCCCACCACCCAACCTCCATATCCCACCCCCACCCATGATAGCTTTCTCATTCTCTATCCCTCTGGGAGCATGGACCCAGGGTCGTTGAGGGTTGCAGAAGGTGGAAGGTCTGGCTTCTGTAATTGCTTCCCTGCTGAACATGGACGTTGACTGGTCGGTCCATACTCCCAGTCTGCCTCTCTCTTTCCCTAGTAGGGTGGGTCTCTGGGGAAGCTGAGCTCCAGGACACATTGGTGGGGTCTTCAGTCCAGGGAAGCCTGGCCGGCATCCTGATGACATCTGGAACCTGGTGACTGAAAAGAGAGTTAACATACAAAGCCAAACAAATTGTTGAGCAATCATGGACCCAAAGCTTGAAATAGTGGAGAGGAAGTGTTAAGGGGGTACTCGCTGCAAACTCTAGTGTACTTCTGCTTTCAGGTATATATTTTGTTATATTTTGTTATATTTCAGGTATATATTTTGTTATATATATGTTGTTATATTTTGCAGTAGTTTATGGATGCGTGTGAACATAAGCTCTCTCTCACAGAAACTGGTATATATCTAGGTTTTGGGTCTTTGTTAGAAAGTGAACCACCTGGGATGTAATTAGAGAATACTGTGTAAGGATGGAAAAACCTTTTGAGGGAAAACCTCAAAGTTTGTTTTACCGAAACTGAGTCTCATCTGAAACAGCAGTAATTTGACCCTTTGACCTGATGTCCACTTACCAAGTATGCATGTTGATAGGTTTTATGACTGAAAAGAGAGAGAGAGAGAAAAGCCAGGCTTCCTTTTCTATTTGCTGTTTTTATAACTCTGGTGTCTGTACTGTTTTTAGTTTCTTTCTTTTTTAAAAATATTTATTCCCTTTTGTTGCCCTGGCTTTTTATTGTTGTAGTTATTATTATTGTTGTTATTGATGTCGTCGTTGTTAAGACAGAGAGAAAGGGGGGGATACAGAGGGGAAGAGAAAGACACCCGCAGACCTGCTTCACTCCTTGTGAAGCGACTACCCTGTTGGAGCCCGTGGCTCGAATGGAGATCCTTAGGCTGGTCCTTGCACTTTGCACCATGTGCGCTTAACCCGCTGCGCTACCACCAACTACCTGTTTCTTTTCTTTTTTTAAAAAATTATGTGTTTATTTTTTGGGTAGAGACAGAGAGAAATTGAGATGGGAAAAGAGAGAGAGGGGGAGAACCTGTGAAGAAAGCTGACAAGACAAAACATCAACTATGTTGTAATGTCTACATAAGTTAGAATAACTTGAGTCCTAGATGTTCACAGAAGGTTGATAAGCTATCTTTTATTTATTCTACTGTAATACAAATAAATCCTTCTTACAGAGAAAAAGGCCAAACTATGATAAATAGATTTGGCCTCCTTAAAAACAGTACTGATGATCTTGATTGTGTAAATATTCATGAAAAGGGGACTTTCCTTTTCTTATTTTTAAAAATTATCACAAGGGTTATCGTTGGGGCGTGGTGCCTGCAGGCCAAATCCTCCACTGCTCCTGGCAGCCAATTCCCCCCTCCTTTCTTTCTTTTTTATTAAACAGGAGAGAGGAAAGGAGAAGGGAGGGGCAGAAAGATACCTACAGACCTGTTTCATCCTTAATGAAGCCTCCCCCTTGCAAGTGGTGAGTGGGGACTTGAACCCTGATCCTTGTGCATGGTAACATGTCCTCAACTAGATGCACCATTGCCTGGCCCAAAAAGGTGACTTTTCTAAGAAATAATTTTTTGTTAGTGATTAATGACGATAGACAAGATTGTTCTATAAGAGGGGTACAATTCTGTACAATTCCCACCACCAGAGTTCCATATCCCATCCTCTCCATTAGAAACTTCCCTATTCTTTATCCTTCTGAGAGTAGCTAAGAAATTTAAAACAGGTCTGTCTCTGGTTAGAAACTTCAGGTTACATTCTAGTAGATACAATGCTTCACTCAAACACATACATGGGAAAAATGGTTGCATTTTCATTCTGCATGATACAAATGGGTACAGAAGTTTGTCATGTTTTAAAAATGCAGGATCCATATCTAAGAGATAGCACATAGAGCCCAATCTTAAACTGTCAAAGAGCATACACAACAGGAAAGGTTAGATATGTCATAAGTTCATAAATACAATTTCACAATGGGTATTTGTGTTACTGAATTGCCTTGTTCTTACTGACACTGGAAGGAAACATTTACTCTAGAGCTAGAAGTTTAACAAGAGTTCATGATTCAAAGCTGACATGTAATAATATGGAAAGCATTTCAAAAATGGAAATGCTAAGACATTCCAAGGAAAGTAATAGCTCAGTGAGAACTGTTACTAAGTGAACTTATCTGCAAGTGGGTCAGCATGAGGAACAGTCAGATATTTGTGTGGGTGTCTGCAGGGAAATCAAAGTGGCCATGACTATTAACCTACTCCATCCTTCTTACTCCTTTGATATTACCTATTGGCTTGGTCTCACCCTGAGAAATAGCTGGCATTGCTTCAGGACATAGTGCAAACTTCAAAGCACAAACCCATAATAAACTCTCACCCTCTTCTCCTTTTCACTGCTAAAAATAAACAGCATAGCTATCTGAAATAGTTTACAAATAAGCTCTCAAAGCAGATCCATGACTCCTTTTGTTTGACTTCCTTATTACACCAAGCTTGTTCTCTGATATATCTACTCAAAACGAAGACACCTATTCTTGTACCCATGGTTCATTTTATCTGAAGTCACGCCCACCTTCAACTTCTTTCCATCAATCTCAAATATTAAATCTCCACTTCTCTCTGACTAAGGCTAATGCTTTCAATTATATATTTGCCACTATCTCTTCCTAGACATTATTTTATTTTATTTGTTTATTTGGGTAGAGAAAGAGAGAAATTGAGAGGGAAGTGGGGAGATAGAAAGGGAGAGAGACAGAGAGACACTTGCAACCCAGTTTCACCACTTGTGAAGCTTTCCTCCTGCAAGTGGGGGCCAGGGGTCTGAACCTGGGTCCTTGTGCTTTGTAGCATGTGGACTCAACCAGGTTCACCATTACCTGGTCCCCAACATTAATTTCTTAACTTTATTTATTTTATTTGCTAGAACAGAGAGAAATTTAGAGGGGGAATAGATAGAGATGGAGACAGAAAGACACTACTCATGAGGTTTTCCACTGCGGGGGTGGGGGGAAACAGGGGCTTAAACCTAGGTCCTTATGCATGGTAATACATGCACTTAACCAGGTGTGTCACCACGGACACCAAAATTAAATCTTTGGTAATACCTGCTGCCCTTTTCAGCCTTTGTTCTTCCTTCTGGCTCAGCATGTAGTATAGTCAAGTACTTCACAAGTGCATTTTCATTTGAATGCCACTTTTGTTACTTTTAAACCATCTACCTTCAAGTAATATTTGATCAGTTTCTGTCTTAGTTACTTCAGTTGTAAAAGAGAGATAAATATAGTCTCCATTTAAATTTAATTTTACTTATTTGCTTGTCACTTGGGCTTTATGACTCCAGGTTGATTTTTTTCTAGATAGAAAGATAGATAGACAGATAGAGGAAGACACCACAGCACCAAAGATTCCTTCAGTGTGATGATGGCTGGGCTCAAACCCGGGTTGTACTCATGAGAAAGCAAGTGCACTATCCAACTGAGCTATCTTGCAAGTCTGGTAGTGTCCATTGTATAAGGCTGTATGACAGTTGAAATTAATATGTATAAAATATTTACCAGAGTATCTAGTATACAAGTTAGAGCTTAGTCAAAGTCAGCTATTTCATTGTTTATACCATTCACATCCTCAGCCTATTATATCTCTCAAATATTTCTCACTTAAAAACAAACAAAGCAAGATCTACCTTGGAGTCTATACTCTTATGTCATTACTTTTTTCTTTCTTTCATTCATTTTTCATTTCAGCTTTTTTTTAAAGAGTAATTTCTGCTTTTTATCTCTACTCCACCTTCCAATCATTCACCAGTCCTTAGTAATCCTACTGCCAGAATATCAGAAAAGTGTTAAATTACCCAATGACTCCCTCATTTCTTTGACTGGCTTTGGTAATTTTATTACTATTTTCAGTAAGTTATTTATATGATATGTCCTGCTGCGGTTTTCTCTAATTTGAGAATTCTCCAAAGCTTTATATCTGTGAGATTACGGTTTTCAGAAAATTTGGAAAAATTCAGATGTTATTTCTTCAATTTTTTTTTGCCCGCTATGCCCAGCCATTGCCTTGCCTCTCTTTTTCCTGTGACTCTAACTACTCATATATTTGGCTACTTATTGATCACAGATGACTGATACATTGTTTATTATTATGTTCCAGTCTTAAAAAAAAAACCATTTTATTGGGGATATGTCAATTTACAAGACTGTTGTCACAGGGTTACAGTCTCACATCTCCCTAAGATAGGTATCAGCACAACTCACCCACCACCAAACTCATCTCCCTCCACTATAGGGTGTTGGATGCAAAACTCTTGTATATTCCCCCCTCCAGCCTTACTTTTTTAGAATCCCTGGGTCTGCTTCAATGGATCATAGCTACTCCCAGCCTGCTCTCTCTTTCCTTAGTGGGATGGGGCTCTGGGGAAGCAGAGCTCCAGGACACATTGGTGGGGTTGTCTGTCTAGGGAAATCTAGGGAAGTCTGGTCGGCATCATGCTAGGCATCTGGAACCTGGTGGCTGAAAAGAGAGTTAACATACAAAGCCAAACAAATTGTTGAACAATCATGGACCTAAAGAATGGAATAGTGCAGATGAAGTGTTTGGGGGGGGGTCCTCCATTTTGTAGATAGCTAGTAGGCATATTTCAGTTATATTTCAAAGGGTCTGTAGCTATACTAGTTTTATTTTATTTTATTTTTTTTGTTCCTCTGAGCCTGAAATCTGATATGCAGGTGGATCCAAGTTATTATCTGGGGAGATGATTTCATGGCTGGAAAAGGGACAGAAAGCTGGATCAGGGAAGAGAGCAGCTCCCTAACATGGAGAAGGGATATAAATATTGTTGACTGTAAACCCCATCGATTTGATTTGGTCTGGGGCCCATATTCAGCTTAGGAACCTATGTGACCTCTGCATCCCTGTAGATCATTTTTGTTGTCCCTGATAGAGATGACTGATAACAATGGAGAGAGGGATTTATTTGATGTCTAGACCCATCATGTCTGTTTGGGAATCTCAGAACTCCTGAATAGGGCCCCAGCTGATGGCCCCCTAATTCTGTTTCCATCTAAACCACTGGTTTGTTTTACTTATGTTGTAAACAAATTTTCTTGCTTTTTTGCATGGCTAGCAATTAAAAAAATTGTGACATGTATGATTTTCACTGCTATAGGATATATTTTGTTTTAATTCAGATAAATAGAAAAGAAGAAAAACAAAGACAAAAAGAAGGAAAAGAAGGAAGAAAGGAAGGGAAGGAGGAAGGAAGGAAAAAAAGGAAGAAAGGGCCACAAGTTTCAAATTGGGGTTACAGATATCCTACCTGATGAAATACATCTCTGGTTTATGCTTGTGATTTTTATTAGATGCCAGATATTGTAATTTTACATTATTGGGAGATTGTGTTTTGCTTGTCTGAAGTATTCTTGGGGTGTGTGAATCATAGTAAAGTTACTTGGGAACAATTTGATCCTTTTGAGGCTTTTAAATGTTGTTGCATAAATTCAGAACAATCCTTTATCTAGGGCTAATTTGATCCCATCACTGAGTCACTACACTTCTACTTATTAGCCATGTGCTAGGAGATTTTGCATCCTGTTTTATGGGAACACGGTCTACTCTTTGCCCTGTATGAGCTCCACATATTACTCCACCAACTCTTTTCGGGTGATATTTTTTTTTCCAGTCTCAGAAGTATGCTCATATGCATGGCCTAATCAGGGTGTTTCTGCAGATATCTGATGCTTCTCTCTGTGGAATTTCTCTCTCCTTACCTGTGTATTCTAACCACCTTGGTCACCTTCAGTCCCAAAACTCTGTTCACAAATCAGTAAGGCCACATATTCCTATTTGGGTTCCCTTCTCCATATTACTACTTCGAAACATTCTCTGATTAGTAAGCTAGCACATCTACTGATATCAGATAATTTATTTCTCCACTCCTAGGACTTTGTTCTTATACTTTTTCCCCCCTTTTTTAATCTTTACATATTGTTTAGGGTCTGTTAATCACTCTCATAGTCTGAACTACCATTTCAAATTTCAGTGACCTCCCAAACAAATGGGTTTATAAGCTATTCCTAGACAAGCTAGGATTTTATTTGGGCAAGGGCTTGTGTTGAGTCCATGACAATTAAAATGAAAGAATAGTAAATATCTTCCTAGCCTAATATCTAGGACATAAAGTTATTTATTAAATTCTATGATACCAATGTTCAGGTATTGTAACCACTTTAGAGAAATTTGGCATTATCGAGGACTATTACCCCAAGATTCTGTGAAACTTTATATTATCAAACATCTCATAGAACAAACAGAATCTATGTGTCATACACAGATCTCTTCTTTTCTCCCT
>NW_026647609.1:0-117245 GCF_950295315.1 Erinaceus europaeus | reverse complement strand
AGAGCTTTCCAAACAGTCTATGCTGGCTCGTTTCCATGGAATATTTTACAAGTTTTCAAGTAGTTTATTAATTGTCTACTTGTTTGAGGGGTTTAAGTTGTCCCCAAGATATCATATATATTTTTCCCTTACACACCCCACCATCATGCACTTTCTTACAGTACTGCAGTGAAGTATTAGTTTCCCAGAGCTGTCAAGGAATGTATACACAAGACAGAGAATACAAAGCATTTATAATTGTTGTCTTACTTGTATCAGGTTAAGGAACAGTATAAAAAGATAAAGAAGTTTTTGTTGTTGTTGTTGTTGTTGTTTTTGCCTCCAAGGATATCCACATTGAGGGCAAGGTCCTACTATAGAGGTCCACGAAGGGATTCATTATGTTGTTCCTGGTGGAAATACCAGTGACAGTGGCGAGAGGGATCTGTTAGAGGTTTTGTTTATTTTTTAAGGAGTGAGATAGAGATAGAGACAGACACAGAAAGGGAGACTAGAGCACTACTCAGCTCTGGTTTATGCTGGTGCTGGGGATTGAACCTGGGACCACCTCAAAGCCTTAGGCTTGAAATTTTGCAGAAACATTATGCTATTGCCTTAGTCCCCCTTCCTTTTCCCCTTCCTTCCTTCCTTCCTTCCTTCCTTCCTTCCTTCCTTCCTTCCTTCCTTCCTCCCTCCCTCCCTCCCTGCCTTCCTTTCTTTTCTTCCTTCCTTCCTTCCTTCCTCCCTCCCTCCCTCCCTGCCTTCCTTTCTTTTCTTCCTTCCTTCTTTCCTTTCTTCCTTCTTTTCTACCACCACCAGGATTTTACAGTGGAACTCCATGCCTATATTGCTGTGTTGCTCTAGCTGACTCCTTTTCTTTCTCTTTTGATTTTTTTCTCTTTAAATACTGAGGGTGGGGAAGGGAGAGGGAGAGGGAGAGGGAGAGGGAGAGAGAGAGAGAGAGAGAGAGAGAGAGAGAGAGAGCCTAATAAGACTAATCGGTGTTAAATGAGAAATATAACTGTCATGACAACCCTGCCACCTCTCAGGTCTGGCATTACAAAGCACTCTCTTAGTTACTGACATAACATTTGCAACAGGGTCATTTAAAAAAAAAAAGTTGTGTCCTAGCTGTGGATTCTTGACTTTTCAACATTACCAGTGGATTAATAACATCAAAGATGTAGCGATGATAGTCATGTGTGCTTGACTTTTGTAGATCCTGCTGCTTTGGCAGGCTCATTTCCCTTCAAAATGGGAACAGTCTGATCACCTGTGTTTAAGGATGATTATACTTGGTTTGAGCAAAAGTGCTGTTTCATGGTCCTCTAGAGCCCTGCTTGCACACAACAGTATGTCTGAAAGTTGCAAGAATGGCTTCAAGTGAAACAGTCATAGAATGACTTACAAAATACTCATGTCCTTTCAGCAAAATATGAGGAGGGCCTCTTACTGACTGACCGTGGTGCTGACAGCAGACCTTCATCTCTGCTTCCAAATCAAGATGCTTAAAAGGTGCTGAAAGGATCAGGGAATTGAGTTAATAGTTGAAGTCTCAGATCTTGTACCTGCCACCAACATATGCCAGAGCTGAGGAGTGATGAGTCTCTGATTTAAAAGAATTAAAACCAGGAGTCGGGCGGTGGCGCAGCGGGTTAAGCGCATGTGGCGCAAATCGCCAGGACCTGCGTAAGGATCCCAGTTCGAGCCCCCGGCTCCCCACCTGCAGGGGAGTCACTTCACAAGTGGTGAAGCAGGTCTGCAGGTGTCTGTCTTTCTCTCCCCCTCTCTGTCTTCCCCTCCTCTCTCCATTTCTCTCTGTCCTATCCAACAACAACGACATTAATAACCACAACAATGTTAAACAACAAGGGCAACAAAAAGGAAAATAAATAAATAAAAACTTAATTTATAAAAAAAAAGAACTAAAACCTTGTTGGGCATGTCGTGTAATATCTACATTTGGTGAGGTGTAAGCTCTAGTCCTGACACTTTGCACAATGTAATGAACCAAGTTACTTTTATAAAAAATAATAAAATGAGGACCAACGAGATATAACCTGAGACTATATATATATATCTCCTCCAGGATTATTACTGGGGTTTGGTGCCTGCACTACAAATCCACTGCTCTTGGAGCCCATTTTTTCCTTTTGTTGCCCTTGTTGTTTATTGTAGTTGTTATTATTATAATTGTTGTCATTGTTGGATAGGACAGAGAGAAATGGAGAGAGGAGGAGAAGACAGCGAGTGGGAGAGAAAGACAGACAGCTGCAGACCTGCTTTACAGCTTGTGAAGCAACACCCCTGCAGGTGGTGAGCCAGGGGCTCAAACTGGAATTCTTAAACCAGTCCTTGCACTTTGCGCCATGTGCACTTCACCTGCTGTGCTATCATCGGACCCCCAGACCCCCAATACAATTTTTTTTATGCTCCACAACTTGTGTTTGAGCCTGACACCAACTGTAGTGTGTGTGTGTGTGTGTGTGTGTGTGTGTGTGTGTGTGTGTGTGTTGGGGTGTTGGGGTGGGGGGCTTTGGTGCTGTGGAGTTTCTCTCTCTCTTTGAGAAATTCAGCCTGCAGCAGTAAAACCCAACAGTGACTAAAAATAAGACAAAATAACCCAGGAGATATCAGAGAAGATTTTTTTCACCATTAGATTGCTTATCTATGGTTTATATTTCTGCCTCTTAAAGACTTATATGAATGTGATTGAATGACAACACAATATGTAAAAAGTTACCAAAATCAAGATACTTGGTCTTACTTAGGTTTTAGAAAGACAGACTTCATGTTTCACATCTTTTTGTGTCTCAGTTTCACATGTCCAATAATAGATCATTTCATAATATCTTATAAAATTGGGTTGTCAGAAAAGCCATGACTTTTTTTCTATGTTTTAATTTTTTATATTGTACTGGAGATTAGTGGTTTACAATATGGTTGTTGACATAATGGCACATCAGTACCCCATAATCCTTTCACCTTGTCCTAATCTCTCCTCAGAGTCTTTTGCTTTGGTGCATTGGTCTTCCCCAGTCCAATGTTTGCTTTGTGTTAATCATCTCAGGTTTCATCCATCATGAAGCAAAGAAGATTGCTTCATAATTTTTAATTGATGTTCCATTCTATTCCATTGTGTATCTATACCACAACTTTCCTAGCCACTCTTCTGCCATTGCACATCTGGGTTATTTCCAACAGACATTCAATATTATACTTGTTCTCTAGCGCATTTTTGTGCCCTAAATCTCATTCTCATACTCATCAAATTCATGGGAAGATGTTTCTTCCCATTTTAGAGATATAGAAACTAATGATAAATTCACTGATGAACAACTATTAACAATTGGAACTAAAAGTCAAATCTTTCCTTTTTTTTTTTTTTTGTCTTAAATCCTTGTTTCTTTCGACTATTTTAGGCTCCATACTAAGGAACATAAGATTTATTTTTGTTCCCAGCATGAAGTAAATTTCCAAAGATATCTCTGTGTTTGTATGTTTTAAATAGACTACTTTTAAGAGCAATTTTTGGCTCACAACAAAATTGAGTAGGAAGTTTTTCAGAGAGTCCTTATAAACTCCCTGCTTCTATACAAACATAGCATACTTCATGGTTGAGATTCCAGCACTCAAAATGATATTTATTATGCTCCTTTATTATTATAGATGAATCTATACTGCCAAATCATTATCATCCCAGTCCAGATAGTGTTAACTCTAATGAGTCTTATGCAGTCTATGCATTTGGGCATATGTGTAAGGGCATATATCCTGACCATTATAACATAATCCAAGCTAGTTTTACTGCCATAAATCCTCTCTACTCATCTTAATTTCCCCTTCTCCCTACCCATCCACCATTCCCAAAACTTCTGGAAGTCTCTCTCTCTCTCTCTTCCTCTCCCTCCCTCTCTCTCGCTCTTTCTCAATGTTTAATTTATTTATTATTGAATAGAGACAGAAGTTTAGGGGGGTAGAGAGAGGGAAAGAGACAGACACCTGCAGCATTGCATCACCACTTACGAAGCTTTCCCCCTGCAGTTGGGGGACCAGGGGCTTGGATCCAGGTCCTTGCATAGTGTAATGCATGTGCTTAACCAGGTGCGCCACTGCCTGCCCCCACGCTTTTAACTGTCCCCATAGTTTTGCCTTTTCTATAATGTCATAGTTGGAATCACATGGTAGGTAGCCATTTTCAAAATGACTTATTTTACTCTGTTAAATGCATTTAGATTACTTTCATTTCTCTTTAGGCAATGAATGATATTCTGTTTTCTGCATGCACCATAATTTATATATCTATGGCACTGAGAGACATGTTGGTTTCTTCTAGGTTTGGGCAATTACAAGTAAATCATCTATAAATATCCATGTGCAGTTTTTGTGTGCACATAAGTTTTCAACTTCTTTGGATAAATACCAAGGCTGTGATTGTTAGATTATATGATAAGAATATGTTTAGCTTTTCATGTTTTTTTTATTGGCAATTTTCTTTTCTTGTTAGTTTTTTTAATCATTATTTAGGAGTTAATAGTTTACAGTATGGTTATTGACACAGTTATAATTTCTCATCTTCCCATAACAGATATCTGCAGAATACTTCCACCCCCCAACTTAGGTCCTTTTCTACCATCATGCATCATGGCCTCAACACCCTCTCCATTCCCTTTCTTTTCCAGCGTCCTTTTGCTTTGGTGCAGTGCACCATCCCCAGTAGAAAAATTACACTCCCATGCAATGAATTAGTGTTCTATTCCACATGCTTATCAGATTTGCTTTGCTTTGTCAGTTTCACAGATTTTGGTCATCTGTAAGTAGGAAGTGTTATCTCATTGTTCTTTTAATTTGCAATTCCCTAATAACTTTAAGCTTTAACATCTTTTCACATGCTTATTGACCATCTATATATCTTCTTTGGAGATGTAATTGTTAAGTGTTTTTTTTTCATTTTTAAATTAACTCTTTTATCCTGGTTGTTCCTTGTTCCACTATTGAGTTTTAGAAGTTGTTTGAATACTTTTGAGAATACTTCTTTATTAGATGTCTTTTGTAAATACTTTCCTCATTTGTGATTTGTCTTTTCATCTTCTCAAGAAGTGTATTTGTTGTTGTTGTTGTTGTTGTCACCACTTTATTGGGGTTTACTGGTTTACAGTGTAACTGGTGATGAGTGGGTACAATTTCTCATCTCCACATGATGGGTTTCTGAAGAACACTCTCACCCCCAAATTAGGTCTTTTTCTTCTGTCATGCACCAGAACCTCAACACTCTTCTCACCCCTCCCTTCTCCTCTTTATATTTATTTATTTGTTTGCTTGTTTATTTATTTTTGCCTCCAAGTTTATCACTGTGGCTACTTGCCTGCACCATGAATCCACTGCTCCTGGAGGCTTTTTTCCCCCCTTTTGTTGCCCTTGTTGTTTATCGTTGTTATTATTGTTATTTTTGCTGTTGGATAGAACTGAGAGAAATTGAGAGAGGAGGGGAAGACAAAGAAGGTGGGAGAAAGATAGACACCTGCAGACCTGTTTCACCCCTGCAGGTGGGGACCCAGTGGCTCGGCTCCAGCCAGGATCCTTAAGCTGGGCCTTGCAGTTAACTCGGAGCGCTACCACCCAACACCCCCCCACACACCTTTACCCAGACCTTTGCTGTAATATACCACACCCAGTTAAATTTTCACTTTGTGTTTTTTCTTCCTGCCCTTGTTTCTTATGACCTACCTATAAGTGAAATCATCTGGTGTTCATCCTTCTCTTTCAGGCTTATCTCACTTAACATGATTCCCTCACATTACATTCCAGATGAAATAAAGGAGATGGCTTTGTTGTTCACAGCTAACTGCATAATAGTCCATTGTGTATATATACTCCAACTTTTTCATCCACTCGTCTTTTGTTGAACATCTGGATTGCTTCTATATTTGCACTCTCACAGACTGTGCTGCTGTGAATATAGGTATACATAGATCTCTCTAGAGGGGTATACACTTGATCTACTATATTTATTTCAGTATACTCTCCTTATGTAGGGCATATCTTGAAATAGGTTTAAAAGACTAACTTGAATACTTGTAGTTTTCCTTAAATCATCCCATATCCTTTTTTTTTCCTTCCATGTGATATAGAGCATTCTTTGTGGCAATACAAAGATATTCTGACATACAGCGAGTGCTTAATCTTTTCTTTTTCTTTTTTAAGATTTTTATTTATTTATTCCCTTTTGTTGCCCTTGTTGGTTTATTGTTGTGGTTATTGTTGTCATCATTGTTGGATAGAACAGAGAGAAATGGAGAGAGGAGGGGAAGACAGAGAGGGGGAGAGAAAGACAGACACCTGCAGACCTGCTTCACCACCTGTGAAGCGACACCCCTGCAGGTGGGGAGCCAGGGGCTCGAACCGCGATCCTTATGCAGGTCCTTGCACTTTGCGCCACGTGCGCTTAACCCGCTGCGCTACCGCCCGACTCCCTAATCTTTTCTTTTAACTCTTCGTAAAAACTTGTTATTGTCATAAGTACTTACACATGCTGGCATTTCAAAACCTGCTGTGAGAGTTGCCATAAGGGGCGGGGGGGCATGTGGTCCATACTCCCAGATGAGGGAAATGTTAGGAGAAGATAATCAGAGATCTCTGAACCCCTATGCCACCAGGATCCTGAATATTTGTGAACAGAAACCTTTGGTTTTGCACCATCACTGAGAGTGAAGAGAATTTGGAGAACACCTGAAGAAGTCAGACCCTGTTCTTATCTGAGAGGGAAGAGAAAAAAGGAAGGAAACCTGGAATTTGCAATAGTTTAAGTGTGACTTAGAAAGGAAGTGAAGGAAGGACTGGGTCGTGGTGCAATTGGCTGAGAGCAAGTTACTATGTGCAAGGATCCAGGTTCAAGCCTCTAGTTCCCACCTGAAGCGGGGAAGCTTCAATAATGGTGAAACAGGGCTGCAGGTGTCTCTCTGCATCTTCCCTTCTCTATCTTTTACTTTATGGCTTTTTCTATTAAATAAAGGGGAAGAACAAGAAAAAGAAGCAAAGGCAAGCCCATACAAGTGAATTGAAGTGGGGTATATATGCCAACTCATATCTATGACTTTGGGAGAACTCTGGTGGTTACCAATGGGGGGGGGGTATGGGCATAAAACTTTGGTGGTGGAAGAAGTGTGGAATTATATGCCTATTTATTTTATAATCTTGTAAATCACTACTAAAGGGAAAGAAAAAGGGAACAGAGAAAATAGAAGAAGGAAGAATCCTAGGCTCAATATTTCACTTTCATGAAACAGTAACAACATGAAATAAATTCTCTAAATTTACAAATATAGACTAGGTTATTTATTCCTAAACTATGAAATCATTCCTTTAGATTAAGTGGTTTAACTCAAAAAAAGTCTTAAGAGTATCCAGCAGGTAGTAGGCCTTTAAGCAAAGTATGTTAAACTGACAAGCCTCACACACTCTGGTAAACATGATACTTTTACCATCTTTTGTCAATGAACTCAATGACTACAACATACTACAACAATGTGAGTATGGCTGATGGGTAGTGAGTACTATGACTTCTTCAAGTTCATTTCTTTCACTTGGGTGCACCTGAAAAGGTTCCTGTTGGCAAACTATATGAGTGGCCTATGACCTAGAGATCAGTGAGTATTTCCTTCATGTTTGGTTTTACTCTACAGGAAAACGTAACACAAAACCCTAACTTAATGATACTAATACAGTAAAATATGTTTTGGAAGTTGCACAAACTATTTGAATTTAAGGGTTAACACCATAGCAGTTAATACAAACATTTCACTAAAAATTGAAAGTCTACTTGCATAAATACTTCTAATTCCCTCTCCCCTGCTGTCTTTGTTCATCTCTCAACAAGTCAGGCACAAAATTCAAAGCTTTTTAGAGATGTGTGAATCAGCATATTGCCTATGTCTGATTTATCTTTGCACAATATACACATTCCAGAATTTCTCAAAGGCATGTGCCTTTCAAGAAATCTTTAAATATGTGAATAATATTATAAAGCCCCAGATGCACTGCATTATTCTAGGTATCTGAGATATGCAAAGAGAAACTCCTGCTCCCTGTTGAATTGCCTGTTTCACATGTTACATTAATGAACATCACTCAGCTTGCAAGAATGGTGTGTTATCTGGATTTAATGAACTTCTGAACTGAACAGAATGCATCTAATTGACAAAGTGTCATCAAACAGAACAGAGTATACAAGTCTGCTGAAAAATCAAAAAGCAAGGAAAAGCAAGGGGGAGGGTCATTACAAATTGTGGGGCTGGGAAGAAAAGTACTAGGAAGCATCTCTGTGAAGGTTAATCCATGAAGTTATCTGTACATGCTTGGTTTTCCTTTTCTTACCTTATGTGCAGGCATCTGAGATAGAGATGAATAAAAGGAAGGGACCAGGCAGTGGTGCAGCTAGTTAAGCGCACATAATACTAAGTGCAAGGATCCCAGTTTGAGCCCCTGGCTCCCCACGTGTAGGAAGGACGTTTCACAAGTAAGCCATAAAGCAGGTCTGCAGGTGTCGATCTTTCTCCCTCTCTATCCCCTTTCTTTCTATCCTGTCCAATAAAATGGAAGAAAAATGGCCACCAGAAGCAGTAGATTCATAGTGTGAGCACCCATAACCCTGGAGGCAGAAAAAAAAAAGATGAGTAAAGGGCGATTCTCATAAAAGCAAATCTCAATGAAGATGTCAAACTGGTCAATGAAATGCTTCCATAGGGAGCTAACTTTTTTTTTTTTCCTTCCAAATCCTTCTGCCCAATAAATTAAACACAAAAATTTTCAAACAAGTTTTTGCTCTTTTCTTCTCCACCCTGTTTTGTCATATGAAGGATCAGTCATGCTGCAGCTTACTGCAGTGGAAATGGTAGTTAGGGCCTTTGCCGTATGTACCCATCATCAAGGTTGTGTTTTTTTTCAGAGAACAATGCTATGCCACTTTTCTGATATAGTAAGGAAAGTTGTCATAAGTGGGAAAATGCAAAATGCAAGTGGAGCTGTAATTGGAAGCAAATGACTTCTTTTTCAAGCCAAGATAATGAAGTTGGCTATAGAACCTAGATGGCCACTGTTATCTGGTATATACACTAAATCATTTACTAGTAGTATATTGTCATGTGCTAAACTCAGAATGGCAGGGAGAGTTGAGAAGGGTATTCCTTATTTTTAGGTGCTACCTTGCCTATGAGCCTTTGAGATCTTAGAACTGAAAAAGAATGTACTCTCCATGAATTTCTGTTGCCCTTCATCTCATGCATTTCGTGTATTACTTTCAGTAGTAACTTTATCTTCTGCTTCATAGTAAAGCTGTTTGCCTCTATGTTAGCACCTTTCTCAGACATGAATCTCTGTGAAATTTAGTTTCTTGTTGACTTATTTGCTAAGTTGCTAACTACATAAAATCTAGAAAATGTCCTATAACCTTGCCTGAATGAATGAATAGACAGTATCATTCAAAGTTTTTTTTTTCACACTCACCTTTTCTTAGATACTTTTTTCCTTTTATCAAAGAACACCACGAAATTCAAGCCTTTTATTCTAATGCTTTCATGTTTTCAGTAGCCTGATTTTTAAAGTTATACCCTTACCATTTGATAGACCAAGGTGTTGGAGAGTGCAATAATCATTGACTTAGTCTTCTGGCTACGTGAGACAGTAAAAATAGACATTGTGAGATCATTGCTATCTTCTGCTTTGTGTTGTGTGGTTGTGGTCTTTTTGGCTAAATACTGATGTCCTTGTGAACAGTAGATTAATTAGAGCACTCCGGAGAATCAGAACCAATAAAAATTGTCTCAAATGATAATGGAAAAGTGAGTATCTACAGTCTGCCATCTTCAAGCTGCGGAACCCAGAGAGGTAGCAGTATTATTTAGTCAGAGTTGTTAGGGTGGAGAATTGTGGAGGGGGGGGTTACGGTAGCTATTGCTGGTGTAAGATCTGATTTGAGTTTGAATGTCTGAATACTGAGGTGGAGGAAATAGCGAATAGATAGAACATAGGACTTGAGTAACTGAGGCTCTTGATTCCAGCCCTGATGTTTTCATTCTCTCTCTCTCTCTCTCTTTCTGTCTCTGTCTCTCTCTCTGTCTCTCTCTCTCTCTCTCTCTCTCTCTCTGTGTGTGTGTGTGTGTGTGTGTGTGTGTGTGGTGAAAATCCTTATCCGAAATGAAATTAATTAAACAAATCATTTTTCTTCAGAAAGGGGGGGGGCATGAAAAACAGTAGCATTGAGTTCAAGCCAATTCATGCTCCCTCCAGTGTTGCTCTGTTCATTTCCTCAGTGAATTCCATGATGTGTTGCTGAGGACACTTTGCTCAGTCTACTGATTCACACGCTAATCTGGTGCAGGGACACCTTCACAGTCCCAACCAGAAATATGTTTTTGCCAGCTGTTTGGTCATTCCTTAGTGAAGACAAGTTGATATATATATAGTCAGACATCCATTTAGTGTAGAAATAATTCCCAGAAAACAAAATTATGGAAAATTGTTGAGTACCTTGAAGGTTAGACTGGTATGTTTTATATGGTGCTGCCTACTGGCAGATAGGATAAGAATGTTCCTCATTTATTTGAATGCTCAGTATAGGCAGGGCATCAGGGTACGTGATGTCCACCCACTGTATGCAGTAACACCTTTCTACACACACCCAGGTATACACACACACATGCATGCACACACAGTGACAACCAAAAATATCTCTAGAGTGTTTTGCATCTAGAGAAATCTATCCTCTCACTCCAGCATTTTTAGAGAACCACTATCCATATTTGGGATAAAATAAAAATAACTGATTAAGGACTGCCTGGGGATTGTGTACTGTTTTTAGTTTTCCTCTGCTCTTTTCAAATTTAGATTGTGCTCTATGCCACATCTGATCTATCATAATATTAAGAGAACTAAATGTGTTGAACATTTTTGTAAGTAACATATACCTCTCTTCCATGCTCACTAGGCTATGAATGTTCCACACCGCATAATTTCTAGACTATTGTTAATTTCTAGATCATGTAAAATCCTCAGACAGTCTACAGAGTATAAGACTTGAAAATTCCAATAGGGTAGAATTTTAAGACAAAGAGAAGAGGCCTTCTGTTAAATTACATTTAATTTTATTTTATGATAGTTTCTATGACTCACATTTCAGTAGTTGCTATTTTATTAAATGTAATTTTCACTCTAAACATAGCTAACTTTAATTTGTTCCTAAAGATAATTTTTAACTATATGTCTTGTCTTTTCCTTTTTAACATGTATCAGTTTTGCTAAAGCAGTATTTGTGAAATGATGAAGTATCCAGTTAGTGCACAGTTTTCTTATCCTCTGCCTTATTTAGCAATATCTGACCCATCTTATAATCCTATACTTAAATGCCTTAGCATAAATACTATCATTTACATGTTTCCTCTACAACTTCATATTCTTTTTTTAAATATTTATTTATTTATTCCCTTTTGTTGCCCTTGTTGTTTTATTGTTGTAGTTATTATTGTTGTTGTCGTTGTTGGATAGGACAGAGAGAAATGGAGAGAGGAGGGGAAAACAGAGAGGAGGAGAGAAAGCTAGACACCTGCAGACCTGCTTCACCGCCTGTGAAGCGACTCCCCTGCAGGTGGGGAGCCGGGGTTCGAACCGGGATCCTTATGCAGGTCCTTGTGCTTTGCGACCTGTGCTTAACCTGCTGCACTACCGCCCGACTCCCTACAACTTCATATTCTTACTCATTTATCTAGTCATTTAATCTCAGAATGCCCATTTTGTCAGACACAACTTATCAACTCTTAGAAATATATTTATAAGTAGATGAATAAGTTAACTGACAAAAGTAGCTTATCAATTAAGAGTTATTGTACTGATAGTAACTAATTTGTATAATGCCTTGGATCATAGAATGCTTTATAATATATAATGCAGAATCACGCATATCTTACTACTTGAGAGATCTTAAACATTCTGGTGTCCTCATTTCCTCACTCCTGATATCTTTGTCTCTTTTAACCTGATGTCCCTCTGATACATTGTATTATCAACTTTTTCATAGAGATAAGAAATTTGAAAGATCAGAATACACAGCCTTGTCTGTGTCAAATGAGTTGTCCCATGGTTTTCAGACCCTATGGCTTTGTAGAAAGAATAGGGAACTGTAAGTCTTGCAAGACATACTGCTTCAGGTACTCAGTCTCTGGACATACCGACTTAAGTAAGATGCTTACTTCTGAACTTAGTAATATATATGTTTTTCTTTTTGTGGAAAAAGAAAGTTTTGCAGGTCTCCTTGGAACTTTTTTGTTTTTCAGCAAAGAAGAGGGGAAGGATATGCTTGAATCACTGTATCATTTCTTTGGAAGTCATTCATCAATATTTTTTGGATGTCTACTATGTGTTAACCACTCCTCTAGACACTAGGAATACAGTACTGGACACAATAGTGAAAAACACCTACCCTCCGGAATAATTACATTATGATTATATTATAATTGAGACCGTGGTTTTTTGAAGGGAATAGTATCCACTTCCAGACCAGCATGCTAAAACCTTTATTCATTCTTCCACCTCACATATCACCATTTGAAAAGCCTTGCCATAAAGGAAGCCATTGTTTCTACTGATGGCATATCAGTTATATCCCTCCAGAATACCTATACAGAAAAAACATTGATAAAAGTTTTCAAGATTCAAGTTTTTCTCAAATTTGATATACCTGCTGACTCTGAATGAGTCATTTTTGTTTTGACTACATGGGATTGTTTTAAAATTCAGAAAAGTCTCTTGAAATTTAACATAAAGTTCAATAAGTATAATCACTCCATTCTGTCATAAAGTCAACTAGAAATGGGCACAGAAAGCAAAGACTGTGAACCTCGAAAGTCTTGTTACATACTTAATTTGATTTTGACTCCTATTGGAACAGTTCCTAACAGTAGATATTTGTCAGCGCCTCTTCTTTTTTATGAAAACTGGAAGATGAAGCACTAATATGGGGACTGACATTAAAATTCAGGTTTCCCAAGCATCATCCAGTACTTTCTTCTTCCTGAAACACATATTATTTATGACCTGCAAGGGAGGGAGGGGGCACTAGTCTATTCTATAACTGTGTTCACTAGAGAAATTTCTGTAGCCGTGTTCTTCCATTTTTAATGTCACTTTAAGCCATGTACAAGAATCTGAAAAAAAAAATAAGAGAGAGAGAGAGAGACTTGAAGAAATTTGTACAGCTCCTATTTCAAAGTAAAGATAGGCTTCTCTCAAAGTCTTGACGGCAGCAAATTTAGACAAGAACTGAAAGCAAAACAGCCTACTCAAGGTTAGACAGTAACTCGAGTCATTTCATGCACTTAAACAATATTTAGGATGACCCTATGTAAACTCACATTATCACTTAAAAGCCAGTATAAAAATACTACCCATCTGCTGTGCTAGTCCTGCTGTTGCTTGCCACATTTCTCTGACAAGCTGTTACCTAGTATATAGAGAGAGTATACATTTCGGAATCCGGGAGTTTGAATTTGAAAAAAAAAAATGGTATCTGGTGCATATGGACTAGATTCTGTTCTTCCAAATGTAGATTTGTAACCTCATTTATTCTTAAAGCTAATGTGTTACATTAGTTTTTTTTTTTTGCTATTTCCTCTTTTTTTTTTACACTGAAGATAGAAATTCATATTTATGTATTCCTTCTCCTTCACTTTCTTCTCCATCTTCTCCTTCTCCTCCTCCTCCTCCTCCTCCTCCTCCTCCTCCTCCTCCTCCTCCTCCTTCTTCTTCTTCTTCTTCTTCTTCTTCTTCTTCTCCTTCCCCCCCCTCCTCCTCTTCCTCCTTCTCCTCCTCCTCCCTTATGCCTGTAGCTTGTACAATGGGAGATGGTGTTGCTTTTACCCGCCATGTGGTATGTAGAACGGCTATTGAGGAGTACGGGTACAAACAGCATAACTGTTCTAAGTTGCCTCTAGTGGATAGTTTCTCTGTGAACTATGTAAGTTTTCAGGTGTTACAGAGATCCTAGGTGACTTAGGAAATAGTTTGTATAATACTTCAAAACAAGGTATTTTCAGTGCTGAACAATTTGTAATTCCATAATTACCTGTGCACCGAAACAGGCACAATGTAATCATCTTTTTATTTTTTTTGCTTCCAAGGTTATCACTGGGGCTCATTGCCCATTGCCTGCACTTGAATCCACTTCTCCTGGAGCCCATTTTCCCATTTTATTGTCTTTGTTGTTGCTATATAATCATTTTCTTACCAAGTATTTAATCATGAAGGACAAAACTCAAAGTTAGTTATTCCAGCTTCAGACTTATGAAGTCTTGAATTAGGAAACACAATCTATCATAAAAGTGCAAGAACACTAAGTGGTGTGTGTGTGTGTGTGTGTGTGTGTGTGTGTGTGTGTGTATGAGTGTGTGTGTGTGTGTGTGAGAGTGTGTGTGAGTGTGTGTGTGTGTGTGTGTGTATGAGTGTGTGTGTGTGTGTGTGTGAGAGTGTGTGTGAGTGTGTGTGTGTGTGTGTGTGAGTGTGTGTGAGAGTGTGTGTGTGAGTGTGTGTGAGTGTGTGTGTGTGTGTGAGTGTGTGTGTGAGTGTGTGTGTGAGTGTGTGTGTGTGTGAGTGTGTGTGTGAGTGTGTGTGTGTGTGAGTGTGTGTGAGAGTGTGTGTGAGAGTGTGTGAGTGTGTGTGTGTGAGTGTGTGTGAGAGTGTGTGTGAGTGTGTGTGAGTGTGTGTGTGTGTGTGAGTGTGTGTGAGAGTGTGTGTGAGTGTGTGTGAGTGTGTGTGTGTGAGTGTGTGTGTGTGTGAGTGTGTGTGTGAGTGTGTGTGTGTGTGAGTGTGTGTGTGAGTGTGTGTGTGTGTGAATGTGTGTGTGCGCACGCGCGCATGGTTTTTTTTTTTTATAAGACAATTTAGTTTTCTATTGGTGTCAGTTTTCTAAGAACTATCTCAATGTAAAAAATATCTGTAATGGTAGTACATACTCTCCCTTGATTGCTAATATCTCTTTCAGGGTTTTCTGGGAAAAAAAATGGTGTTGATGACAATAACATGCTATACTCTTGTAGAATGCTGGCATTTCATTATTCTTCCACTCACTAAATATATGTTGAGTAATCATTATTTGCAAGGCCCATGGCAAATATCTGTCAAATACAAACTTGAATCTAGTAGAATGTTAAGGTGCTGTGTAAATTGGTAGAAAAGTGGGATTGTGAAGGATCCTCCAATGAAAGCTAAGAGGAAATTAATAAGCGTTATGATATTGAGATCATGACTCTGAAGAAGCCATTTCAAACTGCATGCCCACTTTGAAATGATTGACATGCAAAATGAAACTCTTGGCATTGAAAGACTCTGAATCTTCTAGTCAAAACTTCTCATTTACACATAGAATAAACAAGCATGAGTTAAAGATTTGCCAGTGGACAAGGAGTTGCTTGGGATTACTTAAAGCACAAGGTGAGCACCCTGGTTTCTCATACAAGCCAATACCACTCCCACTCTTTCAATTTTGTATTTCTGTCCACTGTGACCCAAGGTTAATTCAGGTCAGCCACTGGGGTTTGAAGCAACTCCAAATGAGGGCATTTTTGAGACAGAAATCTCCTGTTGAATTAAAGTCCCCTCCACACTGGCACACATATTGTTTCCTCTTCTTTATAATTTTGTTATTGAATTTAACACATGTGGTCAGTGCTAAAATGTCAACCACAAACATATTTGAAGATTTACTTATTTTGGGATAAAGCCTTCTTTTCTTCCAAGTTGGATAGTTGCAGGATTTAGAGGAGGGGTAAAGAGGTGGTGAAGGAGAGTGTAGACAAAAGATTCTGAACTGTCATATCTCCTGGCCAGATGCTATTGTTGTGTTTATAATCATCATCATCATAACTACTTGATGATGATGATGATGATGATGATTGTCAGTAGCATGATTAAAACCATCTCCATTTTCATCTTGAGCCCTCCAGAGTTGTCTTTCCTCACCCTTTGGCTTTAGTCCCATTGCTGCTTTTTTGGCAGTAACTGGTTTCTAGCCTAATGGACATTCCACTTAAGTTGTCTTTTCTATACTTATTTGCTCATGAAATGTGCTTCCTGGATTGATTTCTCCACTGTTTAAACCCTTTCAGACTTTTAAGTCTCAGATCAAGTACCATCCCACCTAAGTGACTCTACCTCTCTTATGGCAGGTCCCAAAGTCCGCCATGCATTGTAGTTACCGTGCTGACAGAAGATACTGAAGGCTTGAGAGAGATAATGCCTTCCCTTGTTTTCCTTGATATCATAAGAGGAGAAAATATTTTAACATGATGAACTTTTTCCATTGTCCCCTTACCCCATAAAGTAATGAATTCTGAAAATCATATGGCTCCGCTTTTCAAATCTGATTGACACTAGAGTGAAACTCTTCCTCCTCCTCTTCTTCTTCTTCTTCTTCTTCTTCTTCTTCTTCTTCTTCTCCTTCTCCTTCTCCTTCTCCTTCTCCTTCTCCTCCTCCTCCTCCACCTCCTCCTCTTCCTCCTTCTTCTTCTCCCTTCTTCTTCTCCCTTCTTCCATAGCCAGTCAACAGCGTCAGGTTGAGCCTGATGTAAAGTTTCGAGTGAAACTCTGATAACGGTTAACTCTTGGCAGCTTTTCCGCTAGAATGGCCTGACTAGCAGTGGACATAAAGGGATAGTTTCTGAAAAATCTAATTTTTATCATTTGGCAGGGAAATTTGTCAAAATGGATATCAAAATGCCTTGAAACTTTAGCATCATAAGAAGCTGAGATAATAAAGGTATTGGAGGGGCCAGGTGGTGGTGCACCTATTTGAGTGCACATGTTACAATGTGCAAAGACCCAGGTTTGAGCCCTAGGTCCCCACTTGCAGGGTGAAAGCTTTGAGAGTGGTAAAGCAGGGCTGCAGGTGTCTCTCTTTCACTCTCCCTATCACCCCCTTCCTTCTCGCTTTTTGACTGTCTCTATCCAATAAATAAATAAGGATAATAAAAATAAATAAATAATATTGGGTTAATGGCACTACGAATAACGCTCATGCTCCTAACCTCATTCTAGAGGAGATAATTAAATAGTTAACATTAAAGATTTTAGTGATTAATCTGATTCTAGAATCTTTGAGAGGTGTTTTTATATCTCTCAGCCTCTGAGAATCTATGCAATGTTTAGACCAAAGAAAGACAACCATTATTTTTCATTTGGCACTCCTTTTTTTTTTTTTTCTGCAAGGTTCCACAATGCTTTGCACCTAGAGAGCACTCAATATACAATCTGAATGAAGCAGTAGGATGTGACTTGTTTGCTGGCTGAATGAATGAATACATTGGTTGGTGAGAGAAACTCATTTTCAGACCTTTGTTCCCATTTTGTAGCCAATGCTACAAAATGCCTCCATATAGTACCTCCCTGCCCATATGCAGATTCTTCCTTTCACCCGGGATGCTGTTTCCACTCCCATCTTATTTGAATGTGGTTTTCTGGGTTTATTTTTATTTTTATTTTCATAAAGCTGTTATAGAATTTAATGAGCTCCTCTCAGAAGGGAGCATTGTCTTAGGTACTGAGATATTCACTTTAACAGCAAAATAAAGTCCCAGCTTTCCTAGAGCTTAAATTCTAGATGGCAGAGTAGGGGGAAAAATTGTAAAGAGTCTCAACACTATTTCTGATGGCAATTAACGCAAGAAAGAAAAATGAATGATATGGTGACATGGGGAAGGTTGTGGTGGTGCTGTCTTCCCCGCCTGTGAAGTGACTCCCCTGCAGGTGGGGAACCGGGGGTTTGAACCGGGATCCTTACGCTGGTGTCCTTGCGCTTGTGCCACCTGCGTTTAGCCTGCTGTACTACTGCCTGACTCCCCCAGAAGTTTCTTGATGGAGTAGGAGAGGGACTAGAGATGTGAACAGAGAACCAGTAAAGTGGCACCATGTGGTGGTGCACCTGGTTGAGCGCAAGGACCTGGGTTCAAGTCCCCTCCAGGACCCCACCTGCAAGGGGAAAGCTTTGTGAATCGTGAAGCAGTGTTGCAGGCATCTCTCTTTCTTGCTTCCCTCTAGATTCCTCGCTATTTCTATCCAATAAATAAATAAAGATAATTTAAAAAATAAAAAGAATCAGTGAAGCAGCCAATGCTTCTGTGTCTTGTAAGCCATACTAAAGAATTAGATTTAGTGATTAAAAAATAGTTGAGAAAACAAGGCATAGACAGATCTCAAACTGGGGGGCCAGGCAGTAGTGCAGCAGGTTAAGTGCACATGGCTTTAAGCTAAAGGACCGGCCGAAAGATCCCCATTTGAGCCCCTGGTTCCTCACCTGCAGGGGACTCGCTTCACAGGCCATGAAGCAGGTCTGTAGGTGTCTTTCTCTCCCCCTCTCTGTCTCCCCTCCCCTCTCCATTTCTCTCTATCCTATCCAACAACAGCCGCAATGACAACTATAATGACAAATGACAACAACAAGGGCAACAAAATGGAAAAATGGCCTCCAGGAGCAGTGGATTGGTAGTGCAGGCACTGAGCCTGAGCAATAACCGTAGAAGAAAGAAAGGAAGGAAGGAAGGAAGGAAGGAAGGAAGGAAGGAAGGAAGGAAGGAAGGAAGGAAGGAAGGAAAGAAGGAAGGGAGGGAGGGAGGGAGGGAGGGAGGAAGGAAGGAAGGAAGGAAGGAAGGGGAAGGGAAGGGAAGGGAAGGGAAGGGAAGGGAAGGGAAGGGAAGGGAAGGGAAGGGAAGGGAAGGGAAGGGAAGGGAAGGGAAGGGAAGGGAAGGGAAGGGAAGGAAGGAAGGCGGCCTCAAACTGAGGCATCATATGGCTGACATTTTAATGGATTGACTCTCAGTGCTTTGTGATTGCACAGGTAAAAACCAGAAGCAGAAGACCAGTAAAGAGACTATGAAAATAGGCTGGGAATTGAGGTCCTGGTGCATGATGGTAGAAAAGAAACTAAGCTGGTTATGAGAGTGTTTTGCTGAACCTGTCTTGGAGAGATGAGAACTTGTACCTGTGTGTCAACAGCTGTAGTCTAACTATCCAGAACAAAACAAAAAACAAAGAAAAAAAACAACCCTATAACATATGAGAGAGAGAGATATCTTGAACTAAGTTGGTAGCAACTGAGGATGTCAGCTAGTAGATAGATTTCAAAGGCAGAAATGAGAGGGATTGCTACTACAGGGTGTGGCCTGTGATAAGCACAGATAAATCAAATACGGTATCGTTTTCTGCTTAAGACCAGCAAAGTGCCTTGTGATTCTGAGTTTCTCTAGTATTTTTGATAGGTGATTAAGAGCAGCTACCATATTATATCTAGTCTTACTAATAGTAATTGAGTTTTCGAGAACTCTGCAGGACTGAAACACAGGTACAGTACTCAGACACCCTGTGATCAAGCCTCTATTTGTGTCTTGTCTCTGCACAATATACTTATGCAGAGGCCCACTATAATTTGTATCTTTTGCTTCCCCACATGGTACATACACAATGTGTTTTTCATGCAACCATGCAGTGACTATTTCATGAATGAGTAAATTAATTTCCGTATTCCATGAACTGCTGACTTTTGAAGAGATTTGCTGGATGATCTGGTCCATAACGTGACTTTGTGAAGTGAAGATAACCTAATTAACACTTTTATCTAGCACATGTGGGTGAGGAAGCCAAAAGGGAGTTAAGTCAAGAAGGTGATTTAAAAGCAATCAAGAGTTACATCTCTCTCTCTCCCTCTCTCCTTTTCTCCTACTTAATTGTCTGCTATTCTGAATTTGCAGTTTAAATGTAGCTTTGCAAATAATCTGTTTTAGACAAATTCTTTTTATTTATTTATTTTTTAATTTTTATTTATAAAAAAGGAAACACTGACAAAAATCATAGGATGAGAGGGGTATAACTCCACTCAATTTCCACCACTGGAACTCTGTATCCCATCCCCTCCCCTGATAGCTTTCCTATTATTTAACCTTCTGGGCGTATGGACCCAGGGTCATTATGGGGTACAGAAGGTGGAAGGTCTGGCTTCTGTAATTGCTTCTCCGCTGAGCATGGACTTTGACAGGTTGATCCATACTCCCAGCCTGTCTCTCTCTTTCCATAGTGTGGCAGGGTTCTGGGGAAGCGAGGCTCCAGGACACATTGGTAGGGTTGTCTGTCCAGGGAAGTCCAGTTGGTATCATGGTAGCATCTGGAACCTGGTGGCTGAAAAAAGAGTTAATATATAAAGCCAAATAAATTGTTAACTAATCATGAACCTAAAGGCTGGAATATTGGCAGATGATGATTTGGAGTCTCCATTTTGAAGATAGCTAGTAGGACTATTTTAGTTATATTCCAAAGGTCCTGATATTGGGGTATCTTGGAAAGTTCCTACTCATGGCCACATAATGCAAGCTCAGACCTACAGGGATGCAAAGGATACATAGGCCCCTAAGCTGAATATGGGTCCCAGATTAAATTGATGTGGTTTACAGTCAAGAATATTTATACAACTTTCGCATATTTGGGAGCTACTCTCTTCCCTGATCCAGTTTTCTAGCCTTTTGTCCAGCCTGACATCATTTCCCCAGACAATAACTTGGGTTCGTCCACCTGCATATCAGAGGTCAGGCTCAAGAAAAAAACTAGTATAGTCATGGGCCCTTTGGAAGACAAATTCTTATAAAAGCTCCTTGCATTGAGTGGAAGTTACAAAGCCCTTATGACCCAGGTGGGCTTTTATAACGGAATAAGATTTGAAAGTAATAAGTTAATTATGTAACCATGAATGAGAGTTTTGGGCATTATACTCTTTGCATTATTTACTGCATTTGTGGCACATATAGTTATGAGAAAGATAACTATTCTCCAGTGGTCTCTAGCAACAGCTACAGAAGAACAGGAATACATTTTGTGCAAAGCATTGTTTAAAAAGAAGTGCTTGAAATGTCCTCCATCAATTATTTTTCTTTCTTTTTATATATTTTCAACCCTTTCTGCTCAACTTTAGGCATCAAGGGATTGAACTAATCTGAGCTTACAATACATCTACAAAAAATTGAAGTAAAAACTGGGAGGAGTAGAAATGAAGAAGCTATTTACATTCCTGGAGGCAGAACTCATTTTTATTATAATCGTTCATGGTACTAGTAAAAGACAGTCAGCTTCACAAATACTGCTTACAGTGATAGATATATTTTTCTTTACTTTGTTGCTTTATTATTTAAATGATAGGTAGATAGACCAGGGCAGAGCTCATCTCTGCCTTATGAAGATGTCAAGGATTGAATTTGGAACCTCTCTGGAGGTTCCAGCCTGAAATTCTGGTACGCAAACCATAGTGCTCTCTCCCCAATCCTGTCTTTAATTTTTTTTTAAAAACTGTAATATGTGAAAAGGTAGTCATATATCCTTTCATTCACCAGGGTTTACTCTTTTGAGTTAGGTATGGTGGGGTCTTGTTTAATTGTTGTAAAATTAATAATATATTAAATTGTAATTCATTGTGGTGGTGGTGTTGCTATTATGTGGAGATTGAAAAAGTTAAAACATTGTAATAAAATGGTAAATAGTCTCTATGGTGATGTTGGGAACTAAACCTGGTACCAAGCAGCCTCAGGTGTGAAAGCCCTTTGCATAACTATTAAACTGCCTCAACCCTCTGCTCAGTTCTTTATTCAATCCTAATGTCACTTCTTACAGTCCTCTGTATCTCTTGCTCATCCATCCACCCGCTGTTGTCATCCTTCTGATATATCCTTTTATAATCTGAACTAATTACACTCTGTCTGTTGGAGTCTCTCCTAGACTGTAAGCTTCCTGAAAGTAGAAATCAGGTATATTATCTTTGTATCCTACCAAATAGAATGAACCTGTGGAGTATATTTAATAAAAGTTTGTTGGGTGAAAAAAAAAGTTAATAGCCTTTTCCTCCTTGTATGTAAGAAGTTTGCCCCTAAGCCTGATGCTGCCGGCCGGTGTATACTAGCTGCTTGTGCCTTTTATGCCATGCTACCCCAAGCTTTTTTTTTTTTTTCCTTCAGAGTTATTGATGGGACTCAGTGCCTGCACTACAAATCCACTGCTCCTCGAGGCCATCTTTTGTCCCTTGTTGCTGTTATTATTGTTGTTACTGCTGTGGCTGTTGTTAGATAGGACAGAGAAAAATTGAGAAGAGGGGAAGACAGAGAGGGGGAAAGAAAGACAGACACCTGCAGACCTGCTTTACAGCTTGTGAGATGATCCCCCTGCAGGTGGGGAGCCAGGAGCTCCAACTGGGATCTTTGAGCCAGTCCTTGCACTTCATACTATGTGTGCTTAACCCATTGCACTACTGCCCGGTCCCACAGCCCGTGCCTTTTAACATTTGTACCCTGCTCTCCATTCTGGAATCACTTTATCTTTACATGAAAAAAGTACATTTACTTTGTTCTATTCCTCTGAAAATACCTTTTCCAGTTGTTCCTGGAATTTCCGCTAGCATGCTTTTTATTGTTAAGTGTCTGGACACTTGGAGAAGATGAATTTAAAGAGTTGAAGTGATCCAGAATTTATATTTCATTACTTCAAATTTAACTCTGATGTTCTGTATCCTGGGGGGAGGAGTTATTTTTTCTAAATTGAATTGGAAGGTTAATGAATTACAGCACATTTGTCTGTACATGTGTTTGCTTTCCCAGTTCTGCCTAACAGGTGTTTGCTACATACTCTTATCCCCCATATCAAGGACTCCAAACCCTTCTTCCCCCATACCTTCTATTCCATTCTCTTTTCCAGCACCCCTTGCTTTGGTGCAGTCTACAGCCATCAATCCAAGTTTCACCCCTCATTCTCCCTTTCTAACTCTGTCTCCCAAGTTCCACCGATAGGTCTCCACCTGTATTTATCTTTCTATTCCTGACCTATCCCTCCCAACACTTTTTTTCTGCGCCCAGGGAAGATGAGGCAAAGATTGAAATTTTATATTTTTCTGTTTTGATGTCTAGGTCTGTGATAGTTCATCAGCATTAGTGGTGTCACTCTGTCCTTCTCACCCTGCCTTTTCCTGTAGGCTTTTTTTTTTTTTCCTTTTGTAGCTGCTATAGCTGTTATTTGAGCTCCCATTTCTATTCTGTCACAGATTACCTCACTTACAGTTATAGCTCCTTTAGTTTTTTTTTCCTGTAGGACTGCTCTTAGTAATTCTTGCAAAACAGGGTTGATGATGATGAATTCCTTCAGTTTCTATATGCATATACCTGAAGGAAAATTTGGCAGGATAGAGTAGTTGTGACTGATTATTCTTATTTCTTAATATTGTAATAATATTCCATTCCTTTCTTGCTCTTCGAGTTTTTGTTGAGAAATCTGTTACATGCCTAATGGCTCTGCCTCTGTATGTTAGCTTCTTCTTTTTCTAGCAGCCCTTCAATATGTCTTCCTTGTCCTTACTTTTGGAAAGTGTTGCTGTTAGGTGTCTTGATATTGGTTGTTTGGAGTTAAGTAGTCTTGGTTTCTGTTTAACTTCCTCTATATCTATATTTTGACCCTTGCCCAGATGTGGAAAGTGTTCTGCAATATGTTCTTTGAATATACTCTCTGCTCATCTCTCCTTCTCTTCACCCTCAAAGTTATGGCAGTCCAGTAGCTTTCAATTTACTTCCCTCTGATGGAGTCTGGTACCAAAATAAATCAGCTTGAGGACAGAATAGCAGAGCTAGAAAATAAAACTGCCACATTCCTGGAGTTCAAAGTTGTTGAAGAAAGATTTATTTAAAAAAAAAATACAAAGCTATTTTAAATTTTTACTTTGTTTAGTTTTTCCTTTTTGTGCTCACTTATTGAGAAATTCCCAAGCTGTCCTAAGTTCCATTTGGGATGCAGCATGGTCTGTCTGCTCAAATAGAGAAAATAAGATAATATGAATTAACTTTTCTACTAGGATGAGTATGCTGAAAGACATACAAATAAAATAACCTGAGAGGTTCAAATAAGATAAAACTTAGTTTTAGCCAAGAAAAGTTCAGTTTGAGGTGGGCAAATTGGTTGCCTAAAATGCCTTTTTGTATTGCTTCGTTCTTGTTTGTTTCTTTGTTTTTTTCTGAGAACCTCAGTGATCTTGGTCACTTCCTATCACCTTTTGAATGAAAGAAGACCCTGTTTATTAAAACAATCAAACCACAATGCAAATATAGAAAAAATGTAAGGACAGATGAAGGTGTGATCACCCGTGTCAGCATTACTATAAATTATTAGTGTATGAAACAGTTTGACAATAGATATCATCTATCATTAATGGACATAGTGAAGCTGGGGAAAGGGGGCCACTACCCAGTGGCACAGAAAGTCAAACTCTGCAGCTGATGCTTTTACATGAAGGGAAAATGTACTTCGTTAAGCAATCTAGTGTTAGAGTTGGACTCTGTGAATCAAGCCTCCACCTCCAAGGACTATCAACCTGCTATATAAGTGGAGGAGGGGGATGGTGAAAGGCAGCACCTGGATTTGAGACAAGGAGGGAAGTTGACAAAGACTCCCACCTCCCACATTCCTAGCAGACCACCATTCCCCCTTAAGCAAAGCCACTTAGACTCTCAATTGCTCTCCAATGGAGCAAAGGGTATGCCTGGTGGGAATTGGGGACGTGGGATGGAAACTCCATTCCCAAGGGATTGTTGATGTTAAGTTCAACATAATCAGTCCCTGCCTTATAGAGCACTTGCTCTATGTTTTCTCTTTTCAAATTAAATAAATAGTATCAGGGTTCTTAGGTTTATGTTTTCAGTCTTTCTGAAGCAGTTAGAACATGAGATCATATGGTTAAATTCATTGTTTATCTAAGGTTTAATTTAACCAGCTGATCTTGATCACCCTGTCTCTCCCTGCAGCTATGGTTTTGGATTCTGCCTACCTTCCTCCACTTTTGGCACAGAGCACACAAACCAAGTTGTGCATTCTCCATACTGACAACAGGAAGTTAAAATTTAGGTTGTCCTGCCTAAAGTAGGAGGAAGAGACCTGAGTAGGGGTTACACTAGTTGAGTGACTGAAAAGAGCCAAATTGGAATATGGCCAGGACAAGTGCCAAATCTCTTGAGAAAAATTAGAGTTTTGTTGAAAGGGGTGGGTAATATATTTTTCTTTGTATTTTCTTCAGAGGCAATTGAGTAAGATTAATTTTCTCTGGGAGATGACTGATGAAATACATGCCTTGGGTCATTTTGCACCTCCTTCCTGTATAGTAAGTAGAGTGAGAACATTCCCAACTCCTCATAGCCAACGGCATGTCAAAGCAAACACAATAGCTTTCTGAGACATATTGTTCAACTCTTATTTTATTAATTTGCCTGAAATCTTTCCTATTTATTGAATTGCCTCATTCAGAATCAGTTATGTTTGAATGTTTACATAGTATATCCTAAATGAGTAAAGATAGAACAGTTTTGCAAAACTGTGAATGTTGGAAACTTTAACTATTAACTTTATCAAGGGGCTTCTCAAATTTGAAGTTCCAAAAAATTTTTTATCCACCGACTTTTTTTTTTTTTCCTCCTCTAGGGTCATCTCTGGGGCTTGGTGCTGGTACTATCAATCCACTGCTCCTGGAGTCCATTCCCCCCCCCCAACTTTTTTATTGGAAGGACAGAGAGAAGTTGAGAGAGGAGGGGGAGAAAGAAAGATAGACACCTGCAGATCTGCTTCACTGCTTGTGAAGTGTCACCTCCCCCAATCCCTGCAGGTGGGGAGCCAGACCCTCAGAACCAGATCCTTGTATAGGTCCTTGCAGTTTATATTATATACACTTAACCCAGTGGGTCACCGCCTGCCCCCTCCACCACCTACCATTCAATTCATTGTTACTTTTGTGTTTTCTTTTTCTTTTTTTTTTCCCCTATGTGAGTTTAAGGTAAAATTTTGCTATCTTATATTTGCTTTTCCTTTTTCCTCACTATTTATTCATAACAGTAATGGTTTGGCTTAAATATTTCAGCCAGCCACTATATAATTGTTAGTCATAAACTTTTCATTTGTAAATATCAGTGGATTTCTTGACATTATGGTACCCCGAGCTCTGAGTTAGCTTAATTCCATTCTCTTAGTGTCAGTGAGGAAGAAAAGTGCCTGTTGAGTACCTAGTTTGTCACAGCTGTTGGACTAAGGTTCTTCTTAGAACAAGAGCTTAGACAAATTCTCATTTAATCTTCAGAATATCTTCTCTAAGTATGGAATACTACTCTGTTTTGCAATGTGGAATCTGAAGCCCAAAGATGTTAAATACTCTACTAGAGTATAGCTGATGTTTGGATTTGGTCATCTGTGACTTCAAAGATTATGTTCATTCCTCCCTAATGGAGAGACCAAGGAGAAAGCCAAAAGTGGAACCTTCAGAGATTTATGGCATGATTTACTCCAAAGTTTATAATCCCTGAGCACCAGAGCATGTGTTCTGCCCAAGGCATTTGTGAGTGAAATATATTATATCGTACTGTATAGCTCCTTAGCAAAATGGCCTTTTGATTTCACTTTGATCCTGATCTACTTAAAATAATGTTGATTAGTAGGCCATAGGAGTATTTCAGGATTATGTTTTAGTCTTTTCTACAAGCCACACATTTGGGCCTACTTAATTATATAACATAAAACAGAAGGAATAGTCCTATTGGATTGTAGTTAGCATGACAGAAGAATTGAAGCATGTCCATTATGGACTTATGTCCGCTATATTTATTTAAAGAAGTAGTGTAGGTAGAGGTAGTGTATCAGGTTAACATCAACTAACATATACTGTTAAACTTTCATGAGGAAGGGGCAGAGTTTTTTTTATTAGTGACTTAATACTGATTTACAAAATTACATGTCCAACAGGGGTATAATATCACACTGTTCCCGCCACCAGAGTTCTGAATCCCCAATCATAAGGTCAGGATTTTACCAGTCCTGAGGAATGTTAATACCAGGACACATAGGCTAGATGACCATTTTAACGTATCACTCCTTTACTTGTTCTAAAACTAGACAAAAATACACAGAAGGAAGAAAAAACTATGACTGATTCAAACAAATGTGAGAAAAGGCTTCAAGCCCTTACTTTCTAGATCATTAATGAAGGATGGTGAGTGGTAATGGTAAAATACACTGGGTTTCAAGTCCGTTGTACCATAATGATAGTCCTAGTTCAGCCATCAAGTTTTTGTGCAATCCTAGGCAAGTCATATAAACTCACAGGTCATTAGCCTCTTAGAACTGTATAGATTGAACTAAATTATCATAAAGTTGTAATTTCAACTCTAGTACTTAGTGATTTTTAAATTCTTGATATAGTTTCATTGTCCATTGCACTATCTGGACATGTATTAACTGCTTTACTATGAATTTTTTAATGATAAGGTCTTAACTTTTTATAGAAAGCGTATTACTTATTCACAATAGTCAATTTTCAGTTTTTCTTCTCGTATTTTAGTATTTCTGTTTTTGGGTTCCTCTCATATGCTGGAAAGCAATTTTAAGTCTTGGTGATTGAAATCACTTTTTTTGTTCCCAAAGGGAGAGTACTAGTAGTAAACTATTACTCATCTCTAATTCAGCATTTATTCTGATGAAGAGAATATTTATTTTGGGATGTAAAAAAGTAGATTTTATTTTGAAAGCAGATATAAGGGGCTTTTAAGATGCTTAGGCATCAGTGGCCTTTAATTCAACTATCTTGTGTCACCTAAGTGAGAACATATGGGTTAGATGAAGAAAACACATTATTGAGAGCTCTGTCTGTATCCCCCTTAGAATAAAAATGTTACTTAATCAACTATTTGGAGTACTCTTAAAAACTATAAGCCAGTATATTATCTGTTGTATTCCATAGACAGACTAATATCATAGGACTGAATTCTATGAGTAGTGGAACATATGATAGTGACAGGACCAGATAGATGGTGGTGCACCTAGTCGAATGTACATGCTACAATGCATAAGGGCCTGGGTTCAAGCCCCTGGTCCCACATTCAGGGTGAAAGCTTTGCAAGTGGTAAAGCAGGGCTGCAGGTATCTCTCTGTCTGTCTCCCTCTCTATCTGACCATTTCCTCTTGATTTCTGACTGTCTCTATCCAATAAGTAACATTTTTTTAAATATAGTAGTGACTAAGCACTTATTTTCTCTCCAACATAGTGTCCCACATTATAATTCTGTCTTCTTAAGTGAGTCACAGAATTTAACTTCAGGAAAGGTTTAACACATCTCAGAAAATGCCCTGAGTTCTAAAACTTTCTCCATGGGATGGCTACATTTTAAAAGATGAAAAAACAATACTAGCACACTTCTTTCTTCTTCTTTTTAATGATAAATCATCGTGTTTGCCAAAGAATAGCATTCATTATGCTACAAATAAATTAGAACAGGGAATTTTTAAAAATTAATCAATTAATTAATTTATTTATTTATTTTCCTGTTTGTTGCCCTTGTTGGTTTTTATTGTAGTTATTATTGTTGCTGTTATTGATGTTCTCGTTGTTGGATAGGACAGAGAGAAATGGAGAGAGGAGGGAAAGACAGAGAGGAGGAGAGAAAAATAGACACCTGAAGACCTGCTTCACTTCCTGTGAAGCGACACTCCTGCAGGTGGGGAGCCGAGGGCTCAAATCTGGATCCTTGCTCCCGCCACCGGTCCTTGTGCTTTGCGCCACATGCGCTTAACCTGCTGCACTATCGTCAGACTCCCAGAGTTAAACTTTTATTAGCATCTGAAGTTCATTCTTAGTCAAAAAAATGAAAGAATCTCACTTGTATTTAGCATTGTTAGTGTGACCTCAAAATCCAATGTGGAAGACAGAAAAATGCCTGAAAGCAAGTAAGTCTCTGACCATCTTTGTATTCCTGCCTTTGTGTATGGATCCGATGCTTAAATATGACCAGGATCTGTATCTACTTTCTAAACAATGGAATAAGGCAAAGGTGATATGGATATACATGGCTTACTTATGCACAATTATATTTGTTTCATGTAGAGCTTGTAATGCCCATCCTATACTTTGAGAAAACCAGCTGTCAAGTTGTAGACTGCCACAAAGAAAGTGTCAAGTGTCAAGGAGCTGGGGAAACTGAAACTTTAGTCCAGCAGCCCACAGTAGATGAATGTTGCCAATAGTCTCTTCAACTTCAAAAATTACCTCCTTCCCCAATTTAACCTACTGAGAAGGCAGACCTAGTTTTTAGCCTTGAGAAACCCTGAGGGAGAGGTCCCAGCTAAGCTATGGCTGTACTCATGCAGCATAGAGACTGAGATAATCTATGTATGTTGTTTTATTCCACCATGTTCCTACGATCATTATACAACAAAGCTAACACATTATTTATTTTTTTCATATTTTACTTATTTATTTATTTATGAATGAGAAACATAGGAGGAGAAAGAGCCAGACATCATAGTACATGTGGGGTTGCGGATTGAACTCAGGATCTCATGCTTGAATATGCTTTATTCATTGTGCCACCTCCTGGACTATGCACATTAAGTTATTTCAAGCATATTCTTCATCATTCAGTCTTTATCTAATAAGTATTAAGTCACTAAATGAATGTGGCTTGTTCTTCCATCCTCAAAATCATTAAGGGTATTTTATTTAAGGCTTATTTAAGATTTGTCGGTGGTTCTTGTAAGGTCATATTTGCCCTTCAGCTTCTAGTATCTTTTCAAGATACATTTTGACTACATAAGGAGTTTGGATATAGAATGAAGACCACTGGTGATTTTTTAAGTAGTTGAATCTATGAAGGCACATTTCTCTAAAAGTTATTTTGAAATCTTCCCAAGCATAGTCATAGCTAATATATCAGAACTTCTGCTGGGAAATGAGAAGGGAAGTTGGAAAGATAATTTTCAGAGTTGCTGTGCCATTTGCATACTATGGAAATTAAGTTAGCAATCATATTAACAGATACTTTAAACAAAGCAATAATTTCACAAGTCTACTCTTCAGTCTGAAATGCTATAACTGGAATGGAAATCTAAAAGGGCTAAGTGATGTTCATGGCAGTAGTAAATCAGATCAACACCAGGAGTGGTGTTGTCTACTGAAAGCTTGACACCACGGTAATAAGATATAATCCTGATAGTCTGGAGCACGTTGTAGCCATTGAGTAGCCCAAGCATGGCTCCATTGTTGCTATTCCACTTCTACATCCTCGACTATTTTTAATTTCATTTTATTTTATTTTGCCTCCAGGGTTATTGCTGGGCTCAGTGCCTATACCATGAATCGACTGCTCCTGGAGGCCATTTTTCCCCCTTTTGTTGACCTTGTTGTGGTTATTATTGTTATTGTTAATGGCGTTCGTTGTTGGGTAGGAGAGAGAGAAATGGAGAGAGGAGGGGAAGACAGAGGGGGGAGAGAAAGACAGACACCTGCAGACCTGCTTCACCTCCTGTGAAGCAACTCCCCTGCATTTGGGGAGGCGGGGGCTCAAACCAGGATCCTTCCGCTGGTCCTTGCGCTTTGTGCCACATGCGCTTAAACCCGCTGCGCTACCACCCGACCCCCCCCCCCCGACTATTTTTTTTTTTTTAGCAATTTTTCACTCTAAAAACCTGCTCTAAATAACGTGCTATTTGGAAAGTTCTTTGAAAAAGCAATTGATACATTTTGTTTATAAGTTTTATCTTGGTATTCTAGCTTCTATTCAAGTGTCACCAGAGCTTCTGTTTACATGATGATCCTGTCTTTAAAAGTTTGCTTTCCATTCTGAATTAATGAATGAGCAAACAAGGATGCTTGAAAGTTATTGTAACAAACTAAGTTTCTCTTTCTCTTTCCCTTAAATGATAATTACATTTGATACAGCGATGCATAACTCAAACTGTTTTTATATGTGAAACGTTTTGCTAAACTATTCTTAAATTGTCCCTGGATGGATCACCTGAAAAAACAAATGTGGATAAATCAATTGGACTAAACTGAACTTGGAAATATCTTTTATTTTCTGGGCTCAGAATCTGTCATATACTTTTACTCTAATACGTGAACAGAGAACTCCTAAAAATTATGAGGAGTCACTGAGAGACACATAGTTATAGAAGTTACAGGAAAAAAAGGTATTTCTTAATTCTTGATATTTTTTTACTCTAAAGTATTATATGTATGTTTGAGTTATACTCGTGCATATATTTAGCTAACCTTATCTTTTTATTTTACAGTATTTTTATTAGTGATTTAATAATGATTGATATGATTGTGGCATAAGAGGGGAACAATTCCATATAATTCCTGCCACCAGAGTTCTAAATATCCTCCCCTCCATTAGAAGTTTCCCTATTCTTTATCCCCCTGGGAATATGGACAAACGATCTTTATAGGGTGGGAGGTCCGGCTTCTATAATTGCTTCTCTGCTGAACATGGGCATTGACAGGTTGATCATACCCCCAACCTATTTCTATCTGTCCTAGTATTCTAGGGCTCTGGAGAGGTCTCTTAGACCAAGGAGACCAGAAGTAACTAGTCTTGTCAGTATATAAGATGTAGTTATTTGTAAATAGCATTAAATGACACAAATCATGATAAGATCTTGTATAGTACAATAAATCTTAACCATGGGACTTTCAAATTAAATCAAGCTCCCAAATATCTTGGTTACAATAATAATTATCTATTGCCTTCTTAAACCTAAGACAGCAAGGAACCTTCTTCATTCTTTATAAACCCATATTTCTCCCAGTCTTGGAACATCTGGGGCTTTGCTCATTTTCCTTCATGGCTCTCTTGATTCACTCCACTTGATACTGCATCCTCTGATCTCAACCAAATCAGTGCAACCAATGTCACCTCAACATGTTTCACTTTGGATTTTGTCCAGACAGAGACACCAGGTGTGAGATGTCAACCCTCCAGCTCCAATACTCCTGTGAGACCTTTCCTAACTCATAGGACTCCTCAGTTCCATTTCAGGTGGTGCACTTTCTAACAAAGTTACAGAACCTAGAAATAGACTAGGACCCATGAGATAGGGCACATGTGAACGTGTATCCATAAGTTAGGGGAAAAGATATACTTTAAAAATATATACTTTAAAGTAACAATGCGCAGTAGTCTACAGAGACTCAATAAGTGCAGCAAACAAGTAGAAAGACCTTAAAAAGGTGCCATAGGGTACTGAATAAAATATTTTCTACTTAGCTAACATTTTCTGTGTACTCTTTATTCATGTTCACCATGATGAGGGACGGACATGCAGATGACTAGAACACAGAGAATTTGTGGGAAGGAAAAAGATAGCCCAGCCTCACTTGCTAGTTTCAGAAAGTAACTTAGCCTTTCCAAGAACTGTTCCTTCATGGAAATAATGGGTGTTATAATCTCTACTTTACAGATCAGTTGGGAAGACTGAATTAAAAGTCATGGGATATGGCTAAGTTTTAACAGAGCATCCATGTATAGAGTAGCAGGTATTTGAACAGAAAATCCTCTAAGTAAGAAAGGAGTTCTAGGCAAGAAAGATATGTGACCTGCACTCAATAGACCTGGGATCTCCTCAGCCAGCTGCCTTATGACTGAGGGTCAACCACTATCTTCACAGACTCCTCAGACTCATCCATTGTGAAAAGGAGTTCATTAGAAGGCCCACAGAGGGCTGGTGAAATAGCTTGCTGGGATCATGGTGCTGCTGTTCTGCCCTGTGCTTGACCTAGGTTAGAGCCTGGCCCCAGTCACATGGAAGGAAGCTTCAGTGCTGTAATCTCTCACTCTCTACTGAAAAAGTGATTCCAGAAACATGAAGTTCCAGCGATAACAAACAAGCAAAAAAGGTTCATCTTATAAAGTGATTAGGAATGAAAAAAAATGTAGGTAGGACACAAAAATAAATATATAGGAAATTTTACTTGCTTTCACTATCAAGAACATAACAGGAGCCATTTTTCTTTAGGATTATATACGTTCACCTGTTTTTTTAAATCACTTTGCCTTTAGTTTGTCTACTCTGTGCAATCAAATGAGTGTTTTCACTTTTGAAATTGTCTTGCTTTGGTTTTTAAGGACTTTGAATTGGGAGAGAGAGAGGCAGAATATGAATATGTTTAACCTTAAAAATATCTGTTCTGTATGAGGAACAGGTGAATTTGTGTGTACTCATGAATGTAAGGTTCTACTTTTTATCACTTTGTACTTTATATCTGACTTTTTAAAAGAGCTTAACTTTTCCATCAGATAATAATAACAGAATAATTTTAGTGGCTTTAGATTAAAAACCCTGCTGAAAAGGTTTTGTTAATTTTCTTCTACCCACAGAGGCCACTGTAAACTTTAAAACCTCTTAATCACTCAGGGTCATCACCATGACCGTCTATTACAGGACTCTGCTTAGATTCAATAATTCTTCTCTCCTGTTCTCTCAGTCTGTAAGCCATCACTTCTGTCACTATGATGCTGCCTCTCACAGTCTTTTCCACACACTTATGTTTATTGCTTCTAACCTCTGGTACGAACGAAAAGCAGCACCGTAGTTATTGGCACTGTTATCCAACAGATGAAATAACTATTTTGTGCTGCCATTTTTATCTTAAACACACACACACACACACACGCACACACACACACACACACACACACACACACACACACACACATCTTTAACACACAGAGTTACTATTCCTCCTCTTCCTTCTTCCCCATCATCATCTTTTTCTTCTATCTCTAACTTAAAGGTCAATCTGGAAATGTGGGCTAGGAGCATATTATTTACTTACTCTCTGCCTGGACTTTGCTCTTAAATCCTGATGATTAGAAGAGTATTTCTAAATTGCATCATTTCAGATCGTCTCAGTTCTCTGTGGCTTTAAGAACAAGCTGATCTGAAGCCACAAACTGTTGGCAGCTTTCACCCATTTATTTGGACTATCAAGCAAGAATGCTCACAATCTTTCAAATGAAAGAAGACATCTTTATTTCCAGTTCACACCCTTCATAATAAGAAGGGTATTTGAAATAAAGCCAAAAAGCATAAGTTCTCTAACTTCAAATGCAGATGCCTTGCAGTAATGCAAGAACACTTCTATACTACCCAACCTTATCCTCAAAACAGCAACAGAAAATGACAATGATGCATTCAGTCTCAAAGAGAACAAAGAAAAAAAATATTTGCTTAAAATTGTAGGAAAGGCTCAACTTTCCTGAAAGTCTATCTTTAGGATTTTAGTAGAACTGCAAACCCAGGAGAGGAAGTTCTGCTGTACTCATCATCTTACTTTATGAGAACGGCATTGGGTCATTACTACCAAAAAGGAGTGGCTATCATAGTTACCAAGAACTTCGAAATTAGGGAAAATCTCATTATGAAACATCTTGTTTCACTCTGGTTAAGACCAGAAGCTGGAGGTTTGAGACTGGTTTCCCAGCATAAGTAAGAACTTTCTGTTGGCAGAATTATTAAAATTGAGACATGCAGTGGGACAGTTCTCCACTGTACCATAGGGGGAACTGACTTTTTTTTTTTTTGCTCTGTCTTTTCAGGTTCATTTCTCTTTCATAGACTGAGAGCCACCTGGTGTTACAAGTCCATGTTAGGACACAGCCTTGACTTACACCTTCCTTTGTATATGGCGCAACCCTTCTTTCCCCAGCCTCTGCAGTCTGTTCATCCAATGTGGAAGAATTCCCAAAGCATTTATCTACTCTTCTCTGTAATGTTGTTGATTACAGTCTACCTAAAGGATGATAAACTATAGACCTTTCTAATAGTCAAGACCTAGGTGTCCAACAACGAATGAGTGGCTGAGAAAGCTAAGGTCTAAATACACAACAGAACACTACGCTGCTATTAAGAATGATGAAATCATCTTCTTCACTTCATCTTGGATGGAGCTTGAAGGAACCATGCTAAGTGAGAGGTAGAGAAAGATAGACACCTGTAGACCTGCTTCACCGCCGCCTTTGAAGCGACGCCCTGTAGGTGGGGAGCCGGGGGCTCAAGCCAGAATCCTTATTCCAGTCTTTGTGCTTTGCACCACGTGTGCTTAACCCGCTGTGCTACCGCCTGACTCCCTACTTTTTTTTTTTATTGTGGAACTGGGACCTCCCACCTGTCTAAGTTGTATTAATGAAAGAGAGAGAAATAGGAGGAGCTAGAGGTGCTGGGGATTCAACTCAGGACCTTGTGCTTGAGAGGCCAGTGCTTTATCCACTGCACTACCTCCTGTCAATTTTTTTCACTCAGATAAAGAAACTTAAAAGGAGAGTTCCCTCAGGACTAGTGTTCCCCCCAGCTATTTGGTGTGGGTCTCAAGCCTAGACTATGTGCGTGACAAGACATGAACCCTACCCACTGACCTATCTCTTTGCAGTATATTTTTTTAACATGAGTATTAATTGGTCAGACCCTCCAGTCCCAATACACAGAGGAACATAAGTATGTGAGGGCAAGATACTGCTGTATTACTACTCAGCTCCTGGAATAATATCTGGCATTAAATGAAAAATGGAGACAGTACTTCATTTGATCTTATCTTTCAAACTAAATATGATACCCAAGCTAGAGTCCCCCCCCCCTTTTTTTTTTTTTCGAAAGTAGCAAAACTGCAGCCTTGAGATAAGTCATGGTCCCATAATGAGTGATTAGCCAATCCCAAGACCTGACCTCAGGTTTTCCATTTCTGTCTTCTTTCCTTCTGGGAATTTTCTATGTTAGCCAAGCAAGAAATGTCACAGTGAAACATTCTTTTGGAATTTAAATTCACCATGCCTACATAAGGAATCACTGACTTTTCAATCTAATGGTAACACAGATTGTGTGGTTTTTAGGAAGAAAAGCTTTTTTTTTTTCCTACCCCCTTGTCTTTATTAGCCTATGTCAATACTCGAACGCACATGCACAGCTCTCTCCAACTTGTACTTTTCCAGTTTCTTGTGTATTCCCTTTGGAGACTCACCCCAGCTGTCCCCAGTGCCTGTCAGTGTGGGTGCTTGGTTAGGCCAAGGCCAAACAACATGCAACAACGGGGATTGTTATGGTTACTTTGGCAATTTGCAAAGGGCTTGAGGGAAGCAGGGCAGTGGGCAATTCAGATGTTGGACTAGGTAGGGTTGTTGTTATAAAACGTTTATGTTCATCCTAATTGCAGCTCACACTGGCAAACAGAGTCAACACCCATACAAATTACTAAGCTCTGCTGAACGTCCAAGGATGCCAATAATTACCTTGAAATCTAAATGAAATCTTTTTTTTATTTTAACTGAAGCAGAAGCCAGGCACCACATTCAGTCTCTCCCATCAATGCAGACAGATCTGGCAGATACACAGCAACCAGGAAAATGCATCATGTGAGGTTCTGATGAATGGGAGATGCAGGGGCCATGTATGTTGTACTTGGCAGTGAAATTGAAGTGTGGTGACAACCATTTTCTTTTTATCTGTCACCTTTTTTTTTTTTGTCTTTATCTTCAAATCAGCTAACTCTGAAAAGGGAGTACTATCTATATAGTAATACAAGTACAAGATAAAACTAGCATTAATTTAGAAAATATTACTTATTTTTATAGTGGTTTACAAGATAATAGAATAACTGGGGTATAGTTCCACATCAGTACCACCACAGTACCGTGGTGTCAGCATGCCCCCAAGAATAGCCATCCATCCTTGTTGTTCTTTTTTTTTTTTGCCGCCAGGGCTACAGCTAGGGCTAGGGCTAGAGCTAGGGCTCGGTCCCTGCACCATGAATCCACTGCTCCTGGAGGCCTTTTTTCCCCCATTTTGTTGTGCTTGTTGTTGGATAGGACAGATAGAAATCAATAGAGGAGGGGAAGACAGAGAGGGAGAGAGAAAGACACCTGCAGACCTGCGTCACCGCTTGCGAAACGACCCTCCTGCAGGTGGGGAGCTGGGGACTCAAACCAGGATGCTTACTGGGATCCTTATGCTGTTACTTGTGCTTTGTGCCATGTGCACTTAACCCGCTGTGCTACTGCCCAGCTCCTGTGTCTCAGTTTCTTTTCCAGTCATCTGTTGGTGGGCATTTAGAACTGCTTCCGTATGTATTTTGGCTACTGTGAATAGGGCAGCTATGCACTTGAAGGTACAAGTATTAATTCTTATCTAAAATCTATATCTATATAGGGCAGGATGACTTGGTCAAAAAAGACATAAAATGGATCTTAAGTCACATGTGGTGTCACAGACTGTGGCACTAACTCACCAAGGTTCTTTTCACTTTTAATTCATTCACACTGGAGGCCAGGCAGTGGTGCACTTGATTAAGCACACACATTGCTGTGAGCAAAGACCCAGGTTCAAGCCCCTGGTCCCCACCTGCAGGGGGAAAGCTTCACAAGCGGTGAAGTAGGGCTGTAGGTGCCTCTCTGTCTCTCTCCCTCGCCCCTCTCACTTTCTCTCTGTCTTTATCCAATAATAAATGAATATAATTTTAAAAATAATAATTTATTCTGACTAATTCAAATGAAGCGAACAGGATATTTGTACATGTTCAGAAATCTGATTCTCTGTTTAGCTGCTTGAGTTAGACCACCAGAGCGAAATCCAGAGACTTGGGTTACTTTAGCAGTGGTAAGATCATTCCTTTCCCATTTCCCTCTGTGTGAATGACTAAGAAGACTCAGTGTAGGTCTGTATGTGTTTCTCCTACCAGAATTTTCCCTGTGAATGTGATGTCCTCTGTACTAACTGGATTCACCCAGCAAAATATACCCCATCTTTGATTTCACCTCCTGTGCTAGATTTGCAGAGATGGGCTGTTGGGATTTCCCAGCAGTTCATGACTTGAAGTTTCTATTTCCACATTTTGACTGCCAGTTCTATATTTGGTTAAAATTTTGCTTTTTTGCCTGGTTTCCTAGGGAGACAATTTGTAAAAGCTGCTGCTGCTTGTCCATCTGCCTTGCCCACCTGGGTTTCTGATAGTACACCCAACAAAACTATTTCCTTGCCTAAAAGTCACAAAACCCAGACTAGGGATATAATCTAGTATGTTAGAGCATATTACACGCATGCTTGAGGGCCCAGGTTCAATGCCAGGCATTTTCTAATGCTAGACCTAATCAGTATTCTTTACTTTCTCTTGCTTTAAAAAAATATTTTTTAATCAAAGATAAGATGCCAGGAGGCCCAAAATTTATAGAAGCCTTTTGAAATGTGTTACATATAATTTATTAATAAGAGTGGTCAGGGCATCCCAGTGGGGTGCAGAACTTGTGGGTGTTTGTGTTTTTATCTTACTAGTTGTCTAGATGCTTACACGCTTCTATAATAAAACCTGTGTAAATGGACAGAGGAAGGATTTAAAACACTTTATCCTGGTGGCTGGCGGTAGCGCATTGGGTTAAGTGCGCACATGATGCAAAGTGCAAGGACTGGCATGAGGATTCCGGTTCTGGCCTTGGCTCCTCACCTGTGGCAGGGGAGGGGGGGTTGCTTCATAGGTGGTGAAGCAGGTCTTCAGGTATCTAACTTTCTCTCCCCTTCTCTGTCTTTCCCTCCTCTCTCGATTTCTCGCTGTCCTATCCAACAACAACAGCAATAACAACAACAAGGACAACAAAATGGAAAAAAAAATGACCTGCAGAAGCAGTAGATTTGTAGTACAGGTACTGAGCCCCAGCAATAACCCTGGAGGCAAAAAAAAAAAATCCTGTTGGGATAGCAACACGAGAGAGAATTGACCCAGGAACCAAGCTCGTGGTGGTGAGGCCCTTCAAATCTTTATTTATCCGAGTGTCCTGGAGTCAGGCACACCTGGTTAAGCCACATGACACAAACCGCCATGGCCTGCATCAGCCTCCCCATCTGCACACCCACTTCCCCAGGCTGGAAAAGGGAAGAGACAAGTTGGAAACGGCAGTGGCTTGACAATACCATACATGGTTAGGAAAGGGACGGAGAAAGGTGAAAAAGGTAGGGACTCCCTTAGCAACTGTTGCTAGGGGGTTAACTGGTAGGATTGATAATACCCTGCAGGTAATTAGGAAGGAGACCTTTAGTCATTCATTTGTAAGACAAAGCAGAAGATTGATATGTAGATAATGAAAGGGTGGGCCATAGTATCAAGGAGTGCAGGGTGGAGCAGGGGGAGTTGGCTTTATGTGTTAAGGAATTCCAGGCGCCTGGAGGCAGAAAAATGTGGGGTGCTTTGTGAGGCAGGGAGTCTGATAAGATGAGGCAACCCTTTGGGGTTTCTGTGTCCTCCTTGCTCAACCTCTTGGGAGAGAGAGAGACTAACAGGATAGAGACAACTCTCAGGTCAAGCCCTGCCAGGCTCTACCACATCCTCACAATTTCCCTACACTATCGGTTCAAAGGTTTTACTTATAAAATGTAAAGGTGTTGTGGTTGGGAGATGGTTCATCCAGTAGCAATCTCACTCTACTATGTTCAAGGAGTCAGAGTCAAATTTGGAGCCCCATGCAAACTGGAAGTTAACAACCAGCTGAGCAGAGCTATGGTGTCTCTTCTTTCAGTGTATCTTTCTTCCACCTTTTATCTTAGAGGGGGGAAAAGGAGTAGTGGTATTGGAATTGTGCCAACCTTAAGGCCCAGTGGGGGGAAAAAACCCTGGCAGCAAATTAAATTAAATATAAATGTAGATGCAGAAACATCCCTCCAGAGTCCCCTCTAGTCACAAACACATTTTATCTAATGTAGACAAAATGACATCATCAGACATGAGTCAGGAAACCTGAGTTGTTTCATTTAATCTCAGACTAGAACTTTTCATTAATAAGAGGACTTTGTTATTTTCAGGGTGTGAAGTTCTTGTTCTGGGAATTCTGCACACCAAGATACAATCATTAAACATGCTGCTTTGTATTATTATTATTATTGCCAATTTTTGTACTCCAGGGGGACAAATTGACCAGTCAGAACTCTGTAGAGTGTCATAACCTTTATCTCTATACATCTTTAAATAATATTTTTTTAAAAACTTGGATTTTAAAAAAATAAAATCTAACACTGCATCATACAAATCTCAAATCTCATGGATATGCCAGACTCCAGGGGCATTTGAGAACCATTAACCAAGATGAATTTGAAAAGCCTCTCCAGGGTCTCAGCTGCTGTAGTCTCAAATAGAGGGTAGGAAGCAAAGAAAGCTGGCTAACCAAGGGGAAAGAAGGATGTTTGCTACGCTAGCTTACACTATGAAATGTGTTCACCTTGCTTGTGGAGCTGTGGCAGGGAGTAGAACCCCTAAATTATGGCCTATTCTGATACCTCTCTATCCCAGAAAGTGTAGGTGATCTGAGTCTTTTTTCTGGCCCATGAGTAAAGATTTGTTTGTTAAAAGCTATCCATATGTGATGTCAGGGCAATGTCTTACACCTAGTGTTAGAGCAGGGCCCTCCGCAGATAGAATCTGTTGTTTCATATAATTAGTTTTCAAGATGCCATTACCAGAACTTTTTATGTAAATACATCTTTTATTCCCTGAGGCATGTTAATATAAGACCAAAATTATACAACACTGAAAGAAAAACAAAATTCCCTTTCTACTAGTTCTCTCTTTGTGTTATTAGGGAACAAGCTATAATATAACAGTTACTTAAACCAAGCCAATATTTCTTTCTTTGGTAATAAATTGTGCACAATTATAGGGATATATTCTTGATAGTAAATAGTTTGATGCAGTGAGCTTGTGTGCCTTCTTTGGACTAGATGTTGAACCCTATTATTCAAATTTCATTAATAGAACAGTGATTTATTTGCTAAAAGCATATAACACTCCTGTAAGCTAAGCAACAGTTTGTTGGATGATATACTTATTATCTGTACTTACATTGCACTTAATATGTGTCAAACACTGTCCTGTATGCTTTAATTAACTTATGCCAACCTCAAAAGACCCCTTTGGAGTGTAACTACTATGACTATATTCTGCAGTAAAGAAATTTTGGACACAGAGAGAAGTCATCTGCCCAGTATGTTAGAGTTGATAGCAGTGGGCTCTGTTGAGTTTATTCATAACCATTGAACTATTACTATTGTCTGAGGGGCAAAAGAAACAATGCACCTTAAATTGGATTAAAGACTAAACACTGGGAGTAAGGTGATAGCGCAGCGGGTTAAGTGCACGTGGCGCCAAGCTCAAGGACCGGCGTAAGGATCCAGGTTCGAGCCCCCAGCTCCCCACCTGCAGGGGAGTCGCTTCACAGGTGGTGAATTAGGTCTGCAGGTGTCTTTCTCTCCCCTCTCTATATTCCCCTCCTCTCTCTATTTCTCTGTCCTATCCAACAACGACAACATCAATAACAACAACAATAATAACTATGACAACAATAAAAAAACAAGGGCAACAAAAGGGAAAATAAATAAATAAATAAATAAATAAAAATAAATAAACAAAAAATTAAAGACTAAATACTGAACCTACAGAGAATGAGAGAATCTGGCTCTTGGCATTCAGAGCATGGGGCATATATGCAGTGCCCAGGAAGTGGAAAACGGTTTCTGTAGTTGTGCTGAGAAAATAGTAAGTAGATTGATCTGGAATAAGAAATGTGACTAAATAGAAGATTGAAAATAAAGCTTAGTGCCTGAATATAAGAGCCTTTGAGAGTTTGGTAAAGCAGGGACTCCATCTAACTCACGTGATTTGTCTAAATGGGAACACTAGGTGATATGCCTGAGATTAGGATAATAAGAACATGTTGTGTGTTCATAGTAGATTGTGTATGGGGGCAGGAAGGTAACTCTAGAGTCTGCATTAGCTCATTGCTAAAGCGTGCATACTGAAAGAAAAGATAGTCAAATGTATAATAAACCCAATTAAAATCTGGACTGTTTATTTCCCTGAAAAGTAGTCACCACTACTGGTGAAGAAAGTTTCTAAACCCAATCATTTGTTTTAGTATAATGGTGTCTCATATTAGAACCAAGAAATTCTCTCTTTTTGTTGATTTAATAGTGATTGACAAGATTGTAGGATAAGAAGGGTAGAATTCCATACAATTCCCACCACCAGAATTCAGTAACCCATCCCCTCCCTTGGAAGTGTCCCTATTATTTGTCACTCTGGGAGTATGAACTCAGGATCATTATGGGGTGCGGAAGGTGGGAGGTCTTCTGTAATTGCTTCTCCACTGGACATATGTATTGGCAGATCAATCCGTACTCCCAGCCTGTTCCTGTTTTTCCTTAGTTGGGTAGGGCTTTGAAGAGGTAGAGTTCCAGGTCATATACATATTGGTGAGATCCTCTGTCTAGGTATGTCATGTTGGCATCAGGGTAGCATCTGCAACTTGGTGGCTGAAAGGCATTAAGATATAAAGCAGAAAAATTTGTTTAATAATCAGGAACATAAAGGTAAGAATATAGCAGATGAGATTTGGGGTCTCCATTTTGGAAGAAGCTACTAGGCCTATTTTAGGTATATTCCAAAGGACCTATGACTTTACTAATTTTTTCCTGAGCCCAACAGCTAATTTGCAGATAGGCTAAAGGTATTGTCTGGGGAGGTGGTGTCAGAGTTGGGAATAGATCTAGAAAGTTGGATCAGGGCAGAGAGTAGTTCCCAGAGATGGGAAAAATATATAAATACTATTAACTGTAAGCCTCATAGATCTGACCTAGGGCCCATGTCTGTTCATATTTAGCACAGGAGTCTGTGATCTCTGCATCCCTGTTGGTCTGAGCTCGCATTCCGTGGTCATAGCTAGGAACATTCTAGGATGCCCTCATTTCAGGGCCAGTCTTCCTTGAGTGGCAGAGTATGTTGACCCAGCCTCCCTTCAGAGAGTGGGACAATTTCTACCATTGTTGTTCCAAACTGAGGGCAAGTTCCTGTAGAGGTCCACAAGAGGGTTTATGATGTTGATCCTAGTGGAGATGACTGATGATAGAGGTCTAGGCCCATCTAGGGCCCCAGATAATGAGGTGGCCTCTTGGTGACCAAAAGGTTCATTGTTAAAGTGTGTCTTTCTCTTACTCTTATCCAGCTTTTATAGTCCTTACTTTACCTGACGTGGTTCGACTTCGAGTGATTGAAAGAAGTGAAGTAGGAAATAATTGAAGAGGGTATCTAGGTCTAAGTAGAAACTATTTGATTAAGTACTTTATGGTGTCCTTTTTAGGTCTTTCTACCTGCTTGTTGCACTTACTGAGTCACTGTAAACTTTTGTGCACATTTACTTAAAGGTATATATTTTCCCAAACTTATGTATACATGTGCTGATGTCTCCTATCTCATGGGTTCTGGTCTATATCTAGGTAGAACCAAGGAATTCTAAATTGCATATATTTTCTTGCTATCCCTCTTAAGAAGGGAAATTCTGGCTGACCCCTTCCTATATAGGGACTAGGCTTTCCTAAGAAGAGGATACCCAGGGAGGTGAGAACCCTTTGAACTGAAGCATCTTTAACTTCCTGGCATCAACCAGGCTGCTCACTCAAAGTCACAGAGCTTCCTCCTGCCAGAAATCAACTAGCAAGACAATCTACTGCTGAGGGAGCTGCACAACTCACCTTTGCAGATGCTGCCTGAGTCTTTTGGAAAAGCATATGCCTGTGTTGAGTTTAGCTGCCAGACTGATCATCTATGATTTTTTTTTTTTAATTTGCCAACTGGAGTTTTCTCTTAAATCTTTTGGTCTCATGCTTCCACTGTCCTGCTGTCTCTTTCCCATCAAGTTTGGCCTTTATTTAGGCAAGTGTTCTCAGGCACAGAAATAGGTCCAAAGGATGATCTCTTTCTCTTGGATTCAGTGCTCATGCCGAGAGCCTCATTTCTCCCTCCTGCTCTGTACTGAATCTGTGAATCGTTCCTGTACAGGTACATGCATTTCTTCTGAATGATTTATTTTAATATAACCACAGGTCTGTACCAAAGGCAGTGATTCCAAAAAGAAGGGGTAAGTTCTATGCCCTTCTAAAGAATAGTGAATTCAATATCTCCCTACAGCCTCTCCTTTCCAACTCTTAATCCTATCGGGGATAAATCTAATAGGTGCCATGGACATCAATGGAGGAACAGTGCCCCAAACAAAGGCCACATGAGGGGTGGGTGAGAGAGATGGAGAGAGAGAAAGCGGTAGAGAGATGACAACATTTAAAATGACAGACTTCTTGTCCCTACTCAGTCATCTAAATTTTCTGGGGAACCTTGTAAACATACCAGTTCTTGAGCTTTATCCCTAAAAGCATTGATTCAGTGGGTCTTGGGTGAAGAGTGTGGGAGGATGAGCATTTTTATTTTTTAAATTTTTTTATTGGGGAATTAATGTTTTACATTCAACAGTAAATACAATAGTTTGTACATGCATAACATTTCCCAGTTTTCCATATAACAATATAACCCCCACTAGGTCCTCTGTCATCCTTCTTGGATCTGTATTCTCCCCACCCATCCACCCCAGAGTCTTTTACTTTGGTGCAATATGCCAATTCCAGTTCAGGTTCTACTTGTGTTTTCTTTTCTGATCGTGTTTTTCAACTTCTACCTGAGAGTGAGATCATCCCGTATTCATCCTTCTGTTTCTGACTTATTTCACTTAACATGAATTTTTCAAGGTCCATCCAAGATCGGCTGAAAATGGTGAAGTCACCATTTTTTACAGCTGAGTAGTATTCCATTGTGTATATAGGCCACAACTTGCTCAGCCACTCATCTGTTGTTGGACACCTGGGTTGCTTTCAGGTTTTGGCTATTACAAATGGTGGTGCCAAGAACATATGTGTACACAGATCTTTTTGGATGGGTGTGTTGGGTTCCTTAGGATATATCCCCAGGAGAGGAATTGCAGGATCATAGGGTAGGTCTATTTCTAGCTTTCTGAGAGTTCTCCAGACTGTTATCCACAGAAATTGGACCAAATTACATTCCCACCAGCAGTGTAGGAGGGTTCCTTTGATGTCGTGCTGCGACGCGGAGGGGAGAGACAGAGAGAGAGAGAGAGAGAGAGAGAGAGAGAGAGAGAGAGAGAGGAGATCTGGAGTGGAGAGGGAACACAATTCTTTATTCATGCGGGCACCTCAGAGTTGGGTGAGAGTGCAGTGGTTCGGGCCATGTGGAGCTAGCCAAAATGGCTGCCTCGCGCAGCAACCTTCTCTGCATCTAATCACCAAAGTGAAAAGTGTGCAAGAGAGAGAGGGGCAGAAGAAAAGGGGATTTATAGGGCAAAAACCGAGAGTGACAAGGCAGGACAGGATTGGTTGGGAAGGGCACTTCGAGAATATCATATTAACTCTCACGGGAACTGGCACTAGCCTGAGGGGACAACATAGTGGGACAGGTGCTCCGAGAATGTCCCAACTCTCGTGGGAACTGGCACTAGCCTGAGGGGACATCTGCACAGCACTTTGACCCCACAACCTCTCCAGCATTTGCTGCTTTTACCTTTTCTGATGTATGACATTCTTTTAGGAGTGAAGTGGAATCTCATTGTTGTCTTTATTTGCATTTCTCTGAGAATCAGAGACTTGAAGCATTTTTTCATGTGTTTCACAGCCTTTTGTATCTCTTCTGTGGTATTCTGTGGTATTCTGTTGTATTCTGTCCATATCCTCCTCCCATTTTTGAATGGAGTTATTTGTTTTCTTCTTGTTGAGATTTGAAAGTTCTTTATATATTCTGGTTATTAGCCTCTTGTCTGATATATGGCATGTAAAGATCTTCTCCCATTCTGTGAGGGGTCTCTTGGTTTGGGTAGTAGTTTTCTTCACTGTGCCTTTTTAATTTGATGTAGTCCCATAGGTTCATGCTTGCCTTAGTCTTCTTTGTAATTGGATTCATTTCATTGAAGATGTCTTTAAAATTTATGCAGAAAAGAGTTCTGCCAATATTTTCCTCTAAGTATCTGATAGTTTCCAGTCTAACATTCAAGTCCTTGATCCACTTGTGTTTGGTAAAATGTAGTGGCTCAGTTTCATTCTTCTGCATGTTTCAACCCATTTTTTTCAACACCATTTGTTGAAGAGGCTCTGCTTTCCCCATTTAATAGTCTGGGCACCTAGATGTCCATAGGTGTGGGGGCTTACTTCTGGGCTCTCAATTCTATTCCAGTGGTCACTATGTCTATTCATGTTCCAGTACCAAGCAGTTTTGATGATAATGGCCCTATAATACAACTTGTGATCTGGGAGGGTGATGCTTCCTGTTCTGTTCTTTCTTCTCAAGATTATTTTGGCATTTATAGGTCTTTTCTGGTTCCAGATAAACATTTGTAGCATTTGTTCTATTCTCCTAAAAAATGTGCTTGGGATCTTGATGGGGACAGCATTAAATTTGTAGATGGCTCTGGGTATTATATTCATTTTGATGATGTTAATTCTTCCAACCCATGAACATGGAATATCTTCCCACTTTGTCTCTTTTTCAGTTTCCTTGAGTAGTGGCTCATAATTTTCAGTATACAAGTCTTTTACTTATTTGGTTAGGTTTACTCCTAGGTATTTATTGTTTTTGTTGCTATAGTAAAAGGAATTGATTTCTGGATTTCAGTTTCTTCTAACTTAGTGTTTGCATAGAGGAATGCCACTGACTTTTGAATGTTAACTTTGTAGCCTGGCACCTTACTGTATTGTCTGATGATTTCCAAAATCTTCTCACTGGATTCCTTAGGTTTTTCTATGTATATTATTATGTCATCTGCAAATAGGGAGTGTTTGACTTCTCTTCCAACCTGTATCCCTTTATTTCCTTGTTCCTGCCTGATTGCTGGGCAAGAACTTCCAACACTATGTTGAATAGTAATGGTGATAGTGGGCAGCCCTGTCTAGTACCTAATCAGAGGGGAAATGCTTCTAGTTTTTCACCATTGAGTATGATGTTGGCTGTAGGTTTGCTATATATAGATTCCACTATCTTCAGGAATTTTCCATCTATTCCCATTTTTTGTAGTGTTTTGATCATAAAGGGATGTTGTATTTTGTCAAAGGCTTTCTCTGCATCTATTGATATGACCATGTGGTTTTTGGTCTTGCTTTTGTTGATGTGGTGGATCACATTGATTGATTTACATATATTAAACCAACCCTGCATGCCTGGGATAAACCCCACTTGGTCATGATAAACAGTCTTTTTAATATACTGCTATATCCCATTGGCTAGAATTTTCTTCATGATTTTAGCATGTATGTTCATCAGAGATATTGGTCTGTAGTTTTCTTTTTTGCTGTGTCCCTGTCTGCTTTTGGTATCAAAGTGATGTTGGCTTCATAGAAGCTGGAAGGGAGTATTCCAGTGTCTTCAATCTTCTGCAAGACTTTTAAAAGTAGAGGTATTAGTTCTTCTTTGAAGGTTTTGTAGAATGCATTTGTAATACCATCTGGTCCAGGACTTTTATTTCTGGGAAGATTTTTGATAACTGTTTCAATTTCATTATCTGTGATGGGCCTATTCATGTTATCTATTTCCTCTTTACTTAGTTTTGGAAGTTGGTATCTATCTAGAAAATTGTCCATTTCTTCCAGCTTCTCTAGCTTGGTGGCATATAGTTGTTCATAGAAGCCTCGCATGATATGTTGAATTTTTGAGGTGTCTGTTGCTATATCTCCTCTTTCATTTACGATCACATCTATTTGGGTCTTTTCCCTTTTTTGTTTTGTGAGTCTGGCTAAAGGTTTGTCGATTTTGTTCACTCTTTCGAAGAACCAACATTTACTTTCGTTGATCTTTTGTTTGGTTTTCTTATTTTCAATGTTATTGATTTCTGCCCTAACTTTAGTGATTTCTGTCCTTCTGTTTGCTTTAAGGTTCCTTTGTTCTTCTTCTTCTAGGTCTTTAAGATGTGCAATCAGGCTGCTTATTTGTGCTTTTTCTTGTTTCCTAATGTGTGCTTGTATGGCTTTGAACTTCCCTCTCAGTACTGCCTTAGCTGTGTCCCAAATATTTTTATAGCTTGTGTCTTCATTTTCATTGAACTTTCGAAACAGTTTGATTTCTTCCTTTATTTCCTCTTTGACCCAGTAGTTGTTAAGGTGTGTACTGTTGAGTTTCCACATTTTGGGAATATTACTAATCTTTTATTTATTGTGAAGTGTTAGTTTAATTCCTCTGTGGTCTGAGAAGATGCTTGGGATGATTTCAGTGCTCTTGAATTTGCTTATGCTGTCTTTGTGGCCTAACATATGATCTATCCTTGAGAATGACCTACGTGGCCTTGAGTAAAATGTGTATTCTAGTTTCTTGGGATGAATGACTCTGAAAATGTCCAATAGTTCTAATTTATCTCTCTCCTCATTTAGCTCCCTATGTCTTTATTGATTTTCTTCCTGTTACTATTGATCTGTCAAGTTGAGAGAGTGGGGTGTTGAAGTCCCCTACTATGATTGTGTTGCTGTTAATATATTGCTATAGCTCTTTCAGTAGACATTTGATGTATTTAGATGGCTTTTCATTGGGTGCATAGATGTTAATAACTGTTAAGTCTTCTTGATTGACTGATCCTCTCAGTGTTAAGAAGTGTACATTCCTATCTTTTTAAATCTTATCTATTTTAAAGTCTGTCATGTCAGATATGAGAATAGCTTTTCCTGCCCTTTTCTGGGCCATTGGCCTGTATGATAGTTTTATATCCTTTCACTTTGAGTCTGTGTTTGTCTTGTTGAGTTAGGTGTGTTTCTTGTAGACAGTATATTGTTGGGTTGTGTTTTCTGATCCATCTTCCTACTCTGTGTCTTTGAATAGGTGAATTCAGGCCATTGACATTTATTGATATCAAAGGTTGAAGATAATTTAATGCCACTCTTGTAGAGTTTTAGAGTGTTCTCATATATGGCCTATTTATGGTGGTCTGACTGCTTATAGGAGACCTTTTAGAACTTCTTTCAGGGCAGGCTTGGTGATAGTTGATTCCTTCAACTGTTGCTTGTCTGAGAAGGTTTTTTATGCCTCCATCTAGTCTGAATGACAGTCTAGCAGGATACAGTAGTCTTGGTTGAAAGCCTTTCTCATTGAGTACTCAGTAGATATCTTGCCATTCTTTTCTGGCCTGTAGTGTTTGTGTGGAGAAGTCGGCTGCTAATCTTATGGGTTTTCCTCTACAGGTGACTGTTTTTCTCTTGCAGCCTTCAGGATCCGTTCTTTATCCTTACTCCTTTCTATTCTAAATATGATGTGTCTTGGTGTCTTTAAGTCTGGGTTAATTCTGTTTGGGATGCTCTGGGCTTCTTGAACCTTTATGTCTTTGATGTTGTCTAGACTAGAGAAGTTTTCAGCTACTATGGCCTGAAGAATGCTTTCTTCTTCTCCTTTTCTTTCTTCCTCTGGTAAGCTAATAATGTGTATATTATTTCTTTTGATGTCATCCTATAGATCTCTGTTGTTTTCAGTATCTCTTATTCTCTTTTTGAGATCCCTTACTTATTTTTTAGTTGTCTCTAATTCGTCCTCGATCTTACTAATTCTGTCTTCAGCCTCATTGATTCTATTCTCTCTCCCTTCTATTGTTTTCTGGAGTTTATCTATTTTGTTACCCTGTTCTGATACTGTTTTCACTTATTCAACTAGTTGTGTCCTTATCTCAGCTATTTCAGCTTTCAGCTCTCTACTTTGAGGTAATTAGTGTTTTCTTCCAGAGTCTCATTTTTTGTTTCTGTATTTCTGATGACAATTCTTTCAAACTCTTTACTCACTTCTGTGATTATTTCCTTAGCTAGTGTTAGGATGTTGACCTCATTATTTTGTGCTTCACCCTTTGGGGGGCTTTTAGCTGGACTCTTGTCCTGATTTATTTCTCCAATATTTCTTCTTGTTGGTTTAACCATTTTATATATTATGTTATGAGTTCCCTCTGTCAGTGTTTTTCAAATTACTGGTCACTGTTACCTGGATTGACTTGTGTCTAAGTAAGGGTTCACAGTTGTTGAAGTTAACAGTTGTTTCAGTAGTATTTTAATCCCTGATTGGAGCTCAGTGGCTTAAAAACCTCTTTTGTACTTTTTCTTCCCTGTAGGCTATGGGAGCCTGAGGGCTTTTAAACTATAAGTAGACTTCTTAGCTTAATCACTGACTCCTGATCAAGAGAAAAAGCATTGTGTGGCAGAGATAATCCAGTGGTTATGCAAAGAGACTTTCACAGCCCCACTGCTATGCCAACCAAGGTATAGGTCTTCTCCTGAGTTTCCTGGTTAGATCTCTGTCCCCTGGTGTCAGCCCAGAGCCTCCCTGCCCCTGCTCCAGATTCTGAGGGCAGTAGCAATGGAGACTCAGAGTTGCATTTGGTGAGTCTCAGGGGAGTCCTCTTCTCCCTTCAGCCGTCCCCCTGTTGGTGGAACAGACTGGAGGTGGTGTCTCAACTGATAAACTGTCGGACTGTTACCCACCACTTAATTTCTCCCTAGGCTCCTCTCTGTCCGCCAGCCACATGTGTTTTCACTCACTGGTGATTTGGTGGGTTCTTGAAGTTGTTCTAGTCCTGTCTTGTTTTGGTCCCAGATGGTCTCCTTTGGTATTCCTAGTTGATCCCGGAGAGAGGGCATTTTTATTTTTTAACTCATCACTCACTTATGAAAGACGGAATTATGAACACATTGTTAAGCTAGAGAATGGGCAGTTCTGGGGAGGAAGTAGAAATGTTCTGATAGCAAGCACAAGTAGAATCAGTAGAAAACGAACTCACAAAGTTCCTCCAGCTGAAGCTCAGCTTCTGCTCTCTTATCTCTGCATTTTCAGGCAGTTCTTTGGGGAAGGGAGAGGAGAGAGAGAGAGAGAGAGAGAGAGAGAGAGAGAGAGAATGAAGAAAGGAAGATCAAGGTAGTGAAATCTGCATCTAATCTTCAAATATATATTAAGCAGGGGTTTTAAGACTTTTTAGATGCATGGGGAACAGTGAAGGCTTCTCTGATATATTCGGACTGAGGTGAAATGCACATACTGATGTGAGCTGCCTCAGTGTCAGACACTGAAAAGACAGAGATTTTTCTTAGTCGTTTGCTGTCAACAGTAATAGGAGAATTCTCTTGCTTTTCTCATGAGTCCTTAGATTTATATTCTTCATACAGATTATCTTTTCTCTACACTTTCTAATTTTCTGTTCTTCTAAATTATGGGAGATCTTCTAGCTCAATTCTAACTGACTACAAACTAGCAAACTGGGTCCTGTCTGACCCGTGTCAGGATGACAGAAACTGTTCACATATCTCCTTGTGTGCCTTCAAGGTCTGCTCAGGCAAGAGTCAGGGATGGGAGAGCTAATGTTGAAATGTTGTTAATGGACTTCCTGAATCTCTGATTTCTTTCTTGTTTTTAAGCAATGCCCTGACCATTCCCATTCCCATTCCCATGCCTTCCTGGCTAACCAGATACCTGATTTTTCAAATATGTCTGAAGTTTCCACTTTTAACTGCCCTGGGCACTACTGCAGAAGGGCCATGACCTTGCTGAGAGCCTCTGCATTGCCAAATTCAACTTAATTTTCTCTAAGTACTGGGAGGAGAAAAACAATAATGTATGTGATTGGTTTTTGGCCTGCACCCATATCCTTTAGGAGAAGATGGACTTAAGCATGTCTTATATTCTCATTTAAAAAGAAATGCTTGGTTCTGTTGCATTAGTTTAATTAATATCTTTTTTAAGCTTGAATTTTTCCTATGCCATGCTCCTTTGAACTTTGATATTTTAGAGATAGATGGCTGAGGTCAGTTGTCTAGTTTTTTGTGATGGTTCCTTGTGGAGAAATCTCATCTTGGTGTTCACAAGATATTATATTATATTATATTATATTATATTATATTATATTATATTATATTATATTATTGCCTCACACATAGCACAGGCATATTCTTTCTTGTATATGTTAGTTCAACAACTGCCCAATGAATGAACTAATATATGCCAAGTTGATTGGAGGGCATAGTTAGCTCACAGGCGATGTAGTAGGGAGTCATTTGTGGAAGTTAAGACTACAGAGTTAGCACTGCAGATAACTTTTTAAAATTTATTTTTGCCACTGAGGTTATTGTTAGGGCTCAGGGACTGCTCAACTCCAATGTTCCTGGGATCCATTATTTTTTCCTTTTTATTTCTTTTTAGTAGAGGGTGAAAGACAGAGAAAAAGAAAAAAGAAGAAGGAGGAGAGAGAGAGAGAGAGATTGAGAAGCCATGTGGAGATCAAGGTCTAGACCCCAGATCCTTGTGCATTGTAACATGTTCTCTACCAGAAGAACCACCAGCCGGCCCCTGCAAATAGCTTTTAAGTAATTCTGAGAGGATTGGCAAATAGCAGCTAGCAGAAGTTTGTGAGTATAGAGTACTACCATAATTGGATTTTTGTTTTAAGAAGGAAAAAGTGTGATTTTTTAAAATCCATTCAGAAAACAGTAATTGACCACATTTTTCATGACAAATACCGCGCCTGGTACTGAAGATGCAAGAAAGAATTAATAAAAAAAAATGGTCCTTGCCCTCAAGGAGCTCACAGTCTATTGAGTTGCCTTTCTGCCTTTCCCACTAGATTGTGAGCTCCTGGAGGGCAGGCACTTTCATTCATCTAAATAATAATAACCACATTCATAATTAAAGGTGTACTTTGCAGAGTTAAACTTGGATTGCAATCATATCTCTATTATTTTTAATATACTCAGTTTACTGTTCTATATTGTAAACCAGACCCCATAATGCCTTCCTTACTGAGGATGGGGGCAGATTGTGAAGACAGGATGAGCTTGACAAAGCAGGGGTTCTGTGACTCTTTCTTTCTCCATACTGTCCAGTACAGAATGTGATAGACATTCTGTCACTTCTGTTGTCTGTTTGCTGGAGAACCTGTGTCTTTTGGTGCCTTGACAACTCAGTCAGACATCTAGTCACTAAACTCCAGACTGTGAACCCTGTTGTTAATGTTCGGGGGCTCCAGCTGGCCGGGCTAGCGTCGCGGCGGTAGAGAGACTCGGGGACACACAGCTGGGCTGAGAAGCTGCAGTTTAATCTTTATTCACAAACGGGCAAATCACCACACCATGTGCTTCCCCATGTTTTTCCTCTGCTGCTGCTGCTGCTGGGACTCTGGACGTCCTTAGCATATGGGGCGGGGAGAAAGAGGGGCGCAAAACTAGCAAGGACCAAACCATTTCTCTCAGAGGTAGGGGGAAGGGGACCAAACCAACACAAAGAATACCAACAGAACCCCAGACAGGGGCAGTGCTGGGTCCTGGGTGCTTGCTTAGTTCCAACATCCCAGGCAAACATTGTGCAAAAGTTAGAACCAACATCAAAAGAAAAATGACAAAATTTCCTCTCTGATCAAAATGCTGTTATTTTACCAAGGACAGCAGGTCTTGGCAGGAGAAGCTGATTTGTTTGTGCTTGTGTAATCACTTGTATTTGCTAGTGTCTGAGTCCTCACAGAAGCTTAAAGAGGAGGTGTTGTATGATCCTAGCCTTTGTTTGCTGGTTTCTTATTTTCCAAGCCTTTCCACAGTTCATTATCTCACTTGTTCCTAATGATGTCTCTCAGAAGTCCTCCTGGTTAAAATTAATACATTTCATCATATTATATTCATTGAATTGCCAGGTACGGGAGGGGGGGGCATTGCTGAAACCTGAACAAGTGACATCACTTGCCCAGAGCTATGTAGCTTCTATGCTACCTGTAAGAGAGTTAATGTTACATCAGAGAAACTGTGGGAACAATGTTGGTACTTTTGGTCTGGCAAGCACATGACAGTATATCAAAGTATCTGAGCTCATGTTTGGCCTCCTGAGTAAGTCAAGGAAATTCAGATTGAGAAGATAGATATGTTTCTCTGACCTATGAAATCACTGTCTTTTCCCCCTGACTTCAATCACAAGGTAAGCCTATTCCATCATAGGCTATGTCTCCTATCCATCTGTCTGAGATCTTGTGAGTTTTACATCTGAAAAACTCTAAAGGTTTCCTATGCTATATAATGTTTCCAAGGACAGTCATATTCAAACCTATCTTGTGAACTGCAGGGAAAATACTTTTGGTCCAGAATAGCAAGTGATATGGAGAAAGATTGTGTGACATAAGGAGCCATGTGGTGGTGCACCTGCTTGCGTGCACATGTTACAATGTGCAAGGACCTGAGTTCAGGCCCCTGGTCCCCTATCTGTAGGGGGAAAGCTTCACAAGTAGTGTAGCAGTGCTGCAGATCTTTCTCTCTCTCTCTCTCTCTCTCTATCTTCACTATCCCTCTTGATTTCCCTCTGTCTCTGTCCAATATATAAATAAAATATATATATTAAGGGATCATGTGACATACACCAGGACATGTGACAAGTATGTGGCAGCTTTGGGGCTTCTCTTATTCTCTAGCTTCGAAACCCAGCAATTTCTTACAGTCCGTGACATTCCATCCTTCATCTGACTTTGCAGTTTACTCTGGGTTAGGCTTTCCCTTAGAAAGTTAGGACTTGGTAGAAGTAAATCTATAAATTGCTAAGTTTACTATGCTAATGGTAACATGACAAATCTTTGAAGTGAAAAAAAATACATTGTTTCAAAGAGGCCACTCTCCTAGTTTTAAAAGGAAGTTGTCTTTTTCAAAATGTATTTCCCCAGTTTTACTCATTTTTTTCCCTAATGTTCCCTCGAAAATTATTCAGGTTCCTTTAATCTATAAGTTGGAAGTGAAAGGTTGGCCTAATTTCTGTGTTCCCTTTGAGCACAAGCAATAACACATTTTACAGGATGATAAATAGCAGTGTAAAATATAGACGTGTCCTATAAATACTCCCCCACAGCCTTGTAGTCAGAAGCAGGTAGATTGAGAGAGAATAGTTGAGGCATTTTTCACAGTATCCTCCCTCGCCCAGAGGAAGTTCAGTGGCTAAGAAGACACCAACCTAAGAACCACGATGCCCTGGAGTTGAATTTTATCTTTCTCTGTACTAAATCCAAAACAATAGGCAACCTACTTAACTTTCCTGGGTCTCTGTTTCCTCATTTGTAGAGTATTCTATTCATGCAGTAGCTGTGCATCTCAAGTTGGTAATTATAGTTACTTCTCTCCTCACGTAACTTTTTTTTTGTCATAATCTTTTACCCTTTAGGCTGTGTCTTTCCATGTCTTTTTCCCTAGAGAGGAAATAGTATCAGATTCATTTAATATCAGTCTAAGCCACTGTGTCCTGGGCTGTTTTTCAGTTCTAATTTTATCCCTACCTTTATCATCAAAGTGCTGACTAACACAGTATCTGCCACCCTGTGCCTGCTCAGTCAGTATAATTTGAATTAGAAATTTTGAATATGCAGCAATGAGGGCAATGTAACAACACAGCCAAGAGTTTAGAAAGCAGAGAAGAGAAAAACATACAGCTGGCATGCCGTTACTCATGCCATACGTGGTATAACGGTGAACAGTGTTAACTGTAGTTGTGTTTAAATCCTGGGTATAATACTTAGATCATTCTGCTTACAGCCCAGGACTTCAGGTTTTTTGCTAGTTTTTTTTTTAGTGTTTTTTTTTTAATTGTTGTTGTAGTTGTTATTGTTGTTGTTATTGATGCTGTTGTTAGGACCGAGAGAAATCGAGAGAGACGGGGAAGACAGAGGGGGAGAGAAAGATAGACACCTGCAGACCTGCTCCACTGCCTGTGAAGGGACTTCAGTTTTTTGATCACTTAATAAAGATAGTAAAATAATCAGATGTCAGAAGCATGAGGTACACCTGAGACATTTAAACAGAGCATGGGTTTACTGGTAGGTAACTCACCCACTAGGGCACACACGTTACCATGGATTCAAGTCCCAGGCCACCACATGGAAACGTGTGTGTGTGTGTGTGTGTGTGTGTGTGTGTGTGTGTGTGTGTGTGTGTGTGTGTAACATGAGTCACGGAGCAGTGCTGTGTGTCTCCCCTCTCTTCCTCTTTATCTCTTTATATCTCACCTTCTATCTAGAGAGGGGAAATGGCCACAGTGAAAACCCTGACGGCAAAACCAAAATAAAATACATAAAACAAGAACCTGGCTCAGTTAATTTCAGTGGTGATGATGGTCAAAAAGAGGAGTATTTGTGTGTCCTTTCTGTGAATATTACTGTTCACAATGATTTGAGAATTTCATGTCTCCTGTGGCCTTTTATTTGTTGTTGTTATAAGAAACATGTATTGGGGCTGTCGGAAAAGTCATGAGCCACATTTTTTTTTTTTAGTTTCAAAAGCAAATTTTAATTATTTTTGAAGGGGCTAATGGTTTGCAGAAAACACATTTGTTGCTGCATGTGTAAAATGTCTCAGTTTTCTCCAAAACACTTTCACCTCTGTATAGAAAAACATCATGGGAGTCGGGCGGTAGCGCAGCAGGTTAAGTGCACGTGGTGCAAAGCACAAGGACCTGCGTAAGGATCCAGGTTTGAACCCCTGACCTGCAGGGGAGTCACTTCACAAACGGTGAAGCAGGTCTGCAGGTGTCTATCTTTCTCGGCCCCCCCCCCCCCGGTTTCCCCCTCCTCTTTCCATTTCTCTCTGTCCTATCCAACAACAACATCAATAATAACTACAACAGTGAAACAACAAGGACAACAAAAAGGAATAAAAAATTAAAAAAAGAAAGAAAAGTATGTCATGACTTTCCCAACAGCCCAATACAGTGAGAGATTCTAGGTTATTCTCATTGATGGGGAACCAGGGCCAGCATCCAGTAGGCTTACGACAGAAAAGGGAAAGGTAAAAATCACTACAGCTAAACTACTCTGTGCTTACCATCTATGCACGTTTCTCAACTGGGAAAAACAATTTTTGGCTCCTAGTTAGTGTCAGAGATTGTGGATTTCATTACCGAGATGGTAAAACATGTTAAGTTTTTTTTTTCTTTCTTCCATTGTGACTGTTTTGATAGTTTTAGCTTTATATGCTTCATTTCATCGGAACTAAAATGTCTTGGGAGAAATGGAGAGCTTTCCCAGAAACTTCAAGCCATGCTTTCACAGAGGACATACTTTCACAGAGGACATACTTCTGTGGTACCTGCAGAAGCAAACAAAAACAAATTCCATTACTACTCTCCTGGCATGGCTCTGATAGCAAAGCCCCAAGGTACTCATGCTTCTCTGCCTTAGCCTTCCTCTAAGCATTCAGTTGTTAACATACTCACAGCTACTTAACTTCTATTCTTATTTTCTTCAGCTGCTCACTAAAGCAATCACTGTTGCAGATCAGTTGCAAAAAGCATACATATTAGTGAGTAATGCTGGTCAGAACCTGGAATACTTGACTCCCTGTGCCTAGATCTTAGGTTGACCTGCAGACAATGTTACTGACATTTTCCTGCAAAGCTCAGATAATGAATTAAACAGAAATGAGCATGGAGATTAGAATTGGTGGTCAGTCACATTTATTTTCATCTGCAAGGAAAGATGCTAACTTGTCACTTTGATTCATTTGTGTTTGTACCAGGAATATCATTTGTTGTCATCTCAGGATGTCCAAATCCCACCTTTGTCCTAGACCTAATTAAAACGCCACCTTATCTTGTATCTATCCCTTCACCTTCCCAAAGTTAGTCATTATCTCTCTGTGTTTTTATTGTAATGATTTGAACATGTTGCTTTGGATTAGTAGCAACTTCTGTATGTCCAGTATTTCTTTTGGATCTCTCTTAGTGGGCAGGACCCTTGTCTCGATTATTTCTATAGCACTTTCACTTACTAGTAAACACACTTTGAATAAATATGTCATATACAATCATCTCCTCAGTTATATTTAGTATTTATGTTCTAGAAACTGGTTGTATCTTGTAAATGAAACAGGTGGTCCTTAACCCATGTACTGCAATATATTGTCATTTGTTCTTGGAAAAAAAAACAATATATTCAAAAAGCATTGGGGGCTGAGTCATAATAATAATCTTTGTCATGAAGGCTGAGGTATTACTGAGTGTCTGGGTTCAGTAACTGCATTTCATTGTTTGATTAGAGAGAGAATATGGTCAGTAAAATTTTCCTTCCTCCTATTATCTAGAATACATACCTGCATGATAGCAATAATGAAGGCAGATGTTTTATTTATTACATTCATGGTGATATTATAACAGCCCTTCTTGTTTGTGACAGTTCTATCAGACCCTTTGCATCCTAATAAAGAGACATTCTGGGACTCATTCTTCTAGATCATACTGTCTAGTTGCCAAAATCTGGGAGATAGTTTCTAGAATCCCTGTGACTGGGTACAAACCTGAGCTCCTTCCAATTCCATCTCTGTGACTGCTAATAAGCTATGTAATTTTCACCTCCCAATTTCCTCGTCTGCCAAGGCAGCAAAAGTACAGTTTCATTGATTTATTTAGAGCTCTATGTAAAGGTAATGCATACACAGAATAGCTAGGCTATATATGTTACTGACTGTTGTCATCTCCAGGCATTATGTAAGACCCAAATCAAGACAATGCTTACCACAAAACAAGTATTTCTTTCTGAAAGGCATGTTGCTAAGGGAATCATGATTAAGACAAAAAGAGAAGGGAAATAGTAAGGTCAGCTTGATTAGGGGTCTGAACTCACCTGTAACTACAAGCGGTCCACAGGGACTCCACAACCAGTGAGAAGCAATCTTTGTTAGTCGAGGAAAAGGAGACTTCACAGGGACAGCTCCAACACTGCCTGCCAGCATCCTCTGTGGACCACATCTGTTTGTGCCAGCTGTTGTCAGCCTGTGTAGGCTTGCCGAGAATAACAGCAATGATTTTCACTTTACAGCAGCTTCCATCTTGGGATCTCAGAATGCTGCATAAATGTAGATTAGGGCTCTCAAAATGTTTGCCAAGAATGAGCATATTTTATAGGACATCAAGAATATTTCACTGCTTGGAGTGACTCTTTCATGGTGGAAAGAGGACTAAACTAGTTTCTAATTAGATATGCTTTCCTGATTTGAGCTTTCTTCCTGATGCCACCACTAAAATATTAGATGACCTTGGGCAACTCCATCCTCTTCCTTGATCTCGAGCTTTTTCACTGTACGTAAAAGGAGTCTACCATGAAATAGCCTCTTGGGTTTCTGTCATCTTCACAGTAGGCAGGGTACCTAGACTTAACCTACCAAAGCCTGTTTAGCACATTTTGGGGAGGCCAAGTTCTTGTAAAATAGAACAGTTGCTTAGCACTGATTCATGCTTAAGCCAGAATCCTGCAAAATAAACAAGTTAATAAATAAAATAAACTATGTATGTCATTGTGAAATGATTTTTCCCTGTAGTTGTTCTTATGAGACTGTATCTTTTCTAAGATTTTCCCTTTGCCTGCCAATAAGCCAGTCCTTTTTTCTTTTTTGATATTTTAATTATTTAACATTAACACTTCAGCAGGTGTCAGCAGTTGATAATGAAAATAGTGTTTAAGAGCAGTTCTGCATCTATTGCTGACTTATGAGTAATAACATAAAGTGGAATATCTCTCAAATATTTTCACCCAGTCCATCTGTATCATATTATCTAAGGTGCTTGGTATATGTTGTTTGCCATCTTATTTATTCCACAGTAAATATTGCCATGAAATATAGTATTTGTCACTTAAAAAGATTTCTTTAATAGTTCAAAGTGTTTTTTTTAAATAAATGATTAAAGTCCCCTAAACAGAAGAGGGTATAAAATACCTTCTGAAAAAAATGTAGATTGTTTACTCACCTGAGGTGACTTGTGTGTTTAAATGTGCAATTTCTAGAATTCATGATACAATTCAAATCCACCCTTCCTGTCAATTTGTTCTCTGTATATTAGTTTTCTTATTGGTAAGATCAAAATAGTAACCATCCCATGCTTATAAATCATTCACTAATTAAGGTAAAATATTTGCACACTTCCTGGCTCCTCCTAAACTCAGAATACCTTAGTCTTTTATTTTGTTTTGTTTTTAGCCTGATAAATTGTAGGTCAATAAATACATAGACTAAATACCTTTCATCATGGAAAAAAATTACTTTTTATCTTTTTTTTTTTTTTTGCCTCCAGGGTTATCGTTGGAGCTCATTGCCTGCACTATGAATCCACTGCTCCTGGAGGCTATTTTTTCCCTTTTGCTGCCCTTATTGTTTATTGTTGTTGTTGTTATTGTTGTCATTGCTGCTAGACAGGACAGAGAGAAATCGAGAGAGGAGGGGGTGACAGAGAAGAGTAGATAAATACAGACACCTGCAGACCTGTTTCACCATTCATGATGTGACCCCCCTCCCCCACGCAGGTGGGGAGCTGGGGGATCGAACTTGGATCCTTATGCTGGTCCTTGTGCTTTGTACCATGTACGCTTAAACCACTGTACTACTGCCTGGCCCCCACTTTTTATCTTTTTATAGAGTGTTCAGTGGTTTACAGTACAGTTTTTGATACATGGGTACTTTGTCTGCAAAAGAAAAAAAGATTCCATCAATAAGTGCTATTATTTGGATCATAGTAATCATTTAAAAATATTATTTGCTGGGGTCTGGAAGATGGCTTATGTAATAACACATCTTGCCATATGTAGGGGTCCAGGTTCAAGCCTTTGGCTGCTCCATGGAATTGTGGAATCATGCAGTTGCAAAGTCCCAGTGAAAGCTTGGAAACAAAAATACTTATTTTACTGCTACTGATGTTTAAATTCGGTATAAGAACATGATCTTAGCCCTTTCTTTCTGTTTAGTGCTGAAGAGTGACACTGAGTCATTCATATCCCCTCATCCACCTTCCTGCCACATTTGAAAGACATCCATGGTGAGATTTCAAAATAACCAGGAGCCTTTATTAAAATAGCTCATTCCCTGTATCATCATTGGTAATGCTCTTAATGGCTGTAAATGGACTTATTCCTTTCCCTCTAGTCTCTCTTTCAATGCTGTTTACAGAGTAAACTAATGCTGAGAAGTGTTGGGAAATAAACTAAGAATGTATACCGAACAGGTGATAATATAAGTTGGTATGTGAACCAGCTCTTTCTGCTTCTGAAGCCCACACGTTCTCCATTACACCACAATCAGTGTTTCTGAAAGTAAAAAAAGGGCCACATTGGTCTCCAGCCTTTGGTTTAATTAGCATCTTGCTTTTAATCAGTGAGGTTGACTGTCTTGATTAACCTTTATGATAGATCATGTCAGTTTCATATTTCAAATGAATACACAGAAGCAGCTGTAAATAAGTGGAAAAACAACTGAGCTTGGATTAGAAGACTCATATTTTAACTCCTACTCCTAGCTTTGCCACTTACTATGTGTACCATTTTGGCAAAGTCATTTAATGAAACCACTAAGTAGGCTTGTTTCCTTATATGAAAAAAAATTAAAAAATATTCTTATGCTTAGGAAAGTAGTCAATGAAATCTAGTGTGTGAGAGTGTTCCTCTGGAGTTTCTTTTTCTTACTTTTTCTTATTATTATCTTTATTTATTGGATAGAAACAGCCAGAAATGGAGAGGGAAGGGGGTGATAGAGAGGGAGAGAGAGAGAGAGAGAGACACCTGCAACATTGCTTCACCACTTGCAAAGCTTTCCCTCTGCAAGTGGGGACCCGGGAGTTCGAAGCTGGGTCCTTATGCACTATAACATGTGCGATCAACCACGTGTGCCACCACCCACCCTCTTGCCCTGGAGTTTCTGATTGCCTGTGGAGGATTGTATTTCACTAGTGCTTTGCAAGCCCTTTATCTCCTTGTTGTGTTTCTGGTATGATCTAGTCCACCATGTGTCTGTCTTCTCTAAATCTATATAGTTTACTGATATGTTCACATGTTTATGTATTTTTGCCTCCAGGGTTATTGGTGGGGTGGGGCTCGGTGCCTGCACTACTAATCCACTGCACCTGGAGGCCATTTTCCCCATTTTGTTGCCCTTGTTACCCTTGTTGTCATTATTATTGTTGTCATTGCTGCTGTTGTTGGATAGGACAGAGAGAAACTGAGAGGGGAGAGGAGACAGAGAGAGGGAGAGAAAGGCAGATACCTGCAGACCTGCTTCACCACCTGTGAAGCAACCCCCTTGCAGGTGGGGAGCCAGGGGCTCTAACCAGGATCCTTAAGCTGGTCCTCGTGCCTTGTGCTTCCTGCCATATGTGCTTAACCTGCTGCTACTGCCTGACTGCCTGTTTACATATTTACATAGCATATCTTTTTTTTTTCAGTTTATTTTTTATTTTTTATTTAAGAAAGGATTAATAAACAAAACCATAGGGTAGGAGGGGTACAGTTCCACACAATTCCCACCACCCAATCTCCATATCCCACCTCCTCCCCTGATAGCTTTCCCATTCTCTATCCCTCTGGGAGCATGGACCCAGGGTCATTGTGGGTTGCAGAAGGTAGAAGGTCTGGCTTCTGTAATTGCTTCCCCGCTGGACATGGGCGTTGACTGGTTGGACCATACTCCCAGTCTGCCTCTCTCTTTCCCTACTAGGGTGGGTCTCTGGGGAAGTGGAGCTCCAGGACACATTGGTGGGGTCTTCAGTCCAGGGAAGCCTGGCTGGCATCCTGATGACATCTGGAACCTGGTGACTGAAAAGAGAGTTAACATATGAAGCCAAACAAATTGTTGAGCAATCATGGACCCAAAGCTTGGAATAGTGAAAAGGAAGTGTTGGGGGGATACTCACTGCAAACTCTAGTGCACTTCTGCTTTCAGGCATATATTTTGCAGTAGTTTACGGATACGTGTGAACATATGCTCTCTCTCACAGAAACTGGTGTATAGCTAGGTTTTGGGACTTACATAGCATATCTTTATGCAAAGTTGTTAAAGGATGCTTGACATAGTTTCCATGAGCTATCACATGTTGCTTACAAGATAAGTTGTATTGACCCTACATTACGGGTTAGGCAACTTAATATTTAGTGAAAAAACAAAGCATTTCACCCTGGGTTACACAGTTGTAAGTAGATGTGGAATTTAATCCCAAGCAGGTGATCCCAATGTTCTGTATTCTTAAAGGATCTAAACCACACTGATTAACACTGACAGTCAGTGCTTGGCTTCATTCTTTCATGTCTCCCTCAGGTGTCTTGATTTCCTGATTCGATTATAAATGCCTTCAACTGGAGAAATCTCTCTCATCTTCATGACTGCCTTGATGCCTAATTACTAGCGTATGTGGGTATTTTAGTGTAGATTTCGTCAGCAATTATACTTTCCCACACCACTACAATCTGTTGGAAACAAAGACTTGTTCCCCTCTATCTCTGACCAAGGGCTTAGCTCCCCACTATATTTGAGCTACTTTGATATATTACACAGGTCAAGTGGAAAACCATTTCTCTGTTACTGTCACTCAGGCACTGCCAAAACCCTGTACCCAGTGCTATCAAGGAGTCTGCAAAGGAGAGACTTGTTTGCCACAGGTGGCATTGTTCTTAACCAGAGTAATGCCCCCCTTTTTTGCATCTAAATACCTTGGATCCCTGAGCCAGGGCCTTTCTGACTCAAATGAAAACTACCCAGTGCTAGGTGAAAATGTGGCCAGTTAACCATTTGTGTACTGGTGAGCATTTCCCACGAAAAACTCAAAAACAAATTTACCTCAGCTTTTTAAAGTGATGTGCCAAGCATCATATTTGCATATTAAAACCGAAAACTGATTTGTATGTTATTTCATTGTCTTGTGTCACGTTCAGGCATCTGTCAAGCCCACTAGTTAGAAACAGGCTGTACAGTAGGAAAGTGTTCCTGTGCATATCAGGCTGAAAAATCTAGTTGTCTTTATTATTATTATTATTATTATTACTTTAACAAATTATTTCCTTGTTAGGTTTTTCATTTTCCTCTGGCTTCATGTCTGAAAATATTTTCTGAAAGGCTTGACCCATGTTTCATAAAATCTATTTATTATTTCAAAGTGTCATTTATTTTTTTTACTATATTTTATTCAAACAACTCAAAAATTACATTACTCAAACTCACCATCCTAAACGAAGCTGTTAACATTTTGTTACATTTCCTTCTTTTCTCTTTTTTTATTTTTTTACCTACATCGATGCACACACCAGCACTCTTACATATGCTGCTGTACTTTTGTGATTTTCAGATATGCAATTTTAATAACATCTTTTTTCTTTTTAACGGGATATTGGCAAGACTTGTGATAGTGTCTAACAATAAGGACTTGGTAAACGCCCATGTCCAGCAGCAGAGAAGCAATTACAGAAGCCAGACCTTCCACCTTCTGCACCCCATAAAGTTCTCAGGTCCATATTCCCAGAGGGACAAAGAATAGAGAATCTTCCTAAGTTCATAGTTTCTGGTTGTGGATAGCCTTTCTATGAGACAGGGCACAAAAAACAGTGCATTGTGCTAAAAAAAAAAAAAAAAAATCTTCTGGGTATTAGAGAAACCAGCTAGTTTGTTTTTTGTTTGTTTGATTTGTTTTGTTTTATTCCCTCCCTCTGCCTCTCCCCCTCTTCCCCTCTCTCTCCCTCCCCCCCTCTCTTCCCCCTCTCTCTTCCCCCTCTTCTCCCCTCTCTCTCCTTCCCCCTCCCCTTCCCCTTCACCCTCTCTTCCTCCTTGTCTGTATCTCTTCACATATATCTGAAGAAAAATCATTCTACTACAGTGAAGCCCTGGAAGATATAAAAAAGAGTAAGGAAAAAGAATGGATGGAGGAGATAGCATAGTCGTTATACAAAAAGCCTTTAATGACTAAGACTCCAAAGTCCCAGGTTCAATCTCTTGCACCATTAGAAACCAAGATCGAGCATTGCTCTATTCACTAAATAAAACAGAAAACATAAATTTCAATATCAGTTTGTCTAGTCATCACACTTGTCTTGTATCTTGTTGGGTAAAATGTACCAATGAAAAGAATGTCATATAACTCAGGTATAAAATCTGGTTAATGGGAGAAAGATAAATGTAATCTTTTGCTACACTGCCCCAGAAATAGTCTCTTACTTGAAGAACAGACACTATTAAACAAATCTGAGCATTATCTTTTTCCAGAGACACCTTCCTTTCTCCCATAAGGAAGACCTACCTGAAGCACAGAGAGTAGAAGCCTTGGAAACAGAACTATGAGTTAGATTGGCAAATATATCTATTTTTTATATTTATTTATTTATGCCCTTTTATTGCTGTTTTGTTTTAACTTATTTATAAAAAAGGAAACACTTTTTTAAAACATGTTTTTTATGACAAAATGGTTTTATAGGATAAGGGGGGTACAACTCCACACAATTCCTACCACCAGAACTCTATGTCCCACCCGCGCCCTTTCCCCCCCATAGCTTTCCTATTCTTTATCCCTCTGGGAGTATGGACCCAAGGTCATTTTGGGACACAGAAGGTGGGAGGTCTGGCTTCTGTATTTACTTCCCCACTGAACATGGAGGTTGTCAGGTTGATCCATACTCCCATCCCATCTCTCTCTTTCCTTAGTGGGGCAGGGCTCTAGGGAAGCCAGGCTCCAGGACACATTGGTGGGGTCATCTGCCCAGGGAAGTCTAGTTGGCATCATGGTATTTGTCTCCCAGCTACTAAGAGCATCCTGGGGTTTGTCTTTCTGCCTTTTCATCCAACTCATCTGAGTAGGAAAGCATATGAGAGTCTGCTTTGTTTTAAATAGTCAAAGAGAGTCGTGTTTAAATATTTATTCTGTATTGCAAGAATGTGGAAAGGCTAACAATTTGAACATCCAGCTATCCAGATATTCACCAATTGTCATGTATTTCAAGATATAAAGAACCCAGAATAATTACATCTTATGCAAAAAAAATTAATGTAAAATTCAGGTATCCTACACTGAAGTAATTTATCAACAGAGACAGAGAGAGAGAGAGAGAGAGAGAGAGAGAGAGAAAGTTACTGGAAGCATATTATTAATCTGCAAACATTCCACTTCCAAGAGAAAAATCATCATTATTAGTAGTTTGTAATCTGTCCTTTCTGGTAATTATAACTACCATCTATTTGATGTTTAGTATTTCACAAAACTTTGTAATATAAATTAAGTATAGTTGTCTGTCTTTCAATGTATAGATGAAATAGTTGATAATAGACAAATCCTAGGGAGTGGAAATTGTGTCCTAGATACTAGACCTAAGAACAAGTTTGCTCAATCTGGAACAAGACTGAAATGACCTCGGCATGTGGCAACTGAGAAGTGGGCTTGATAGAGACCCTTTCCTTTAGGTCAACCAACCTTCATAACCATGACGTGCAAGTCTGGTGTTTCAGACAGTGCATGCACTCCCAGTTACTCTGTCTGCAGCTCCATCATGGCATAAGTAGAATCCTCAGTCCATGGCTATCACTCTAAATGTTAAGTAAGTAAGATGATTTAAAGAGGTCTGTGCATAATATGGGGAAAGGAATAGCCAAGAGGGAGGAACTATTGGGAAAACCAAGCTTTTGAAAGTTGAAGACAAACTGAAAAGATTTTCAGATCTATTTTTTTTCTCTTTCTTTCTTTCTTTCTTTCTTTCTTTCATACCTCTCTCTCTATCTATCTCTATCTCTCTATCTCTCTCTCTCCCTGCAGGGTTTCCTTCTTGCTGGAGCAGCACACCTACGCAATCCCACCCCTAACAAACTCCACCTTTTTTTTAACATAAAGGCTGAGAGATAATGAGGGAGAATGAAACAGGAGAGATGGCACAGCACTGCTATGCCACTCGTGAAACTTGCCCTTTGCAGGTGATGCTGTGTAGTGGCCAGGGCCTCAAAGCCAAGGTCACCACACATGTGATATATATATACATACATATAAACATATATATATGGTGTTCTACCTGATAAGCTATCTCCCAACTGCCTAGAATCTAATTTTTCAACATATTTATTTATTTATTTATTTATTTATTTATTTATTTATTATTGGATAGAAACAGAGAGGAATTGGGAGGGGGAGACAGAGATAGACACCTGCAGCCTCGTGAAGCTTTCCCTCTGCCGGTGGGGACCAGGGGCTTGAACCTGCAACTTTGCTCACTGCAATGTGTGCTCTTAACCAGGTGTGCCACTGCCTGGCCCCAGAATATAATTTTTTTAATCAGTCTCTTTCTTAAACTGTGTTCCCATGCCATTCATTCTCCAAGAAGATGAGGCTTATAAGTAGAAAAATTCAAAGCATGCTTTTCTAATTCCAGGATTCTTGAGAGGAATGTTCAATAACCTTGTTCTTAGAGTTAAAAGGCAGTTCACCTTGCTCCTTCCCTCTTTGTGGCCATTTGGCTTTAGCCTGAAACATTGTGTCTTTGACAAATCATCTGCTCTTGACTTGAAGTTGAGCTCCTTCATTAAACAGCAAAACACTGAGAGCAGAGTTTGATAATTCAGAAAGTAGTTAAGAGTCAGAAAGTAGAAGCAGACTCAGGAAATTGCCAACTGCAAACTTGACACAGTTAAATGGGAGGTGGGGAGGTGGAGAAAAAGTGAAAATATCAGAAATACACTTTTTTTTTTTTTCTGGCAGGCTTTCAGCTCCAAAAATGGGGCAAATTCTACCTTTTGAAAGAAGATAATTTCAATGTTTCTTTTTTTTTTTCAAGAACATATAATTGAAGTTATTTTTCCTCTAAGAGAAGGAACCTCTTATACATCATAACAAATGGACAAGAAAAATGAGCAGCTCTGGTACCCAGAGTGATAGAGTATTCATTATCATGTAATATCTCTGAATATCTTGGCTGCCTTTTCCCAGTGTTTCATCTGTCTGGGTTGTACTTATGGCTCAGATTTGCACTAACTTCAAGTTATCTAGCACTACGAAATCAGCAGCAGGTAAAGACTCACAGGAGAAAAAAATAACCCACTCTGAAATCAGTATCAGAGTAACTCAAGACTCTTAACATGATATTAGCTATTAGGTAGGCATTTTGTAATATGGATCTTTGACACATTTTTTTAAATGCTGAAAGTGGTGGTAACAAAGACTTATAAGAGTTTCTTTTTTAAATTTTTTTTAATCTTTATTTATTGGATAGAGACATCCAGAAATCTAGAGGGTAGGGTAGGTAAGAGAGGGAGAGAGACAGAGAGATACCTGCAGCCCTGCTTCACCACTTGCAAAGCTTTCCCTCTGCAGATGGGGACCAGGGGCTCAAACATGGGCCCTTGAACACTGTAACATGTGAGCTTAACCAGGTGCGCCACCACCCGGCCCCTGACTTATAAGAGTTTCATTGCTGTTTGCATATTAGTGTAAACTGCTTACAGTGCCTACTTTCCTCTCAAGGAGGATGAAGGAATCCTTTCATTTCCACCCATGCAGGAGAGGTGGTAAGAGAGGGTGATGAACCTTTATTTGTTATATTCTTGATTTCTTGTTCCACTTGTAGTGAAAATTCAGTAGACTGCAGAAATGCTGAAGCCTGCTGACTGCTTCTTCAGACTTAGAGTGCTGAGTGAAGTTCTAGATAGTTTCAGGTAATGCTGACAAGTGGTTTAAATCCTTCTCTGAGCAGGAATCTCTGTAATAGCAATGTCTCCACTTACTCTGTGTGATCTGCTTTGATAGACGACAAAGTATTTGTATATCTGAATATCTGTGATTTTGCTCTAAGTATCCAGATTGAATAGCATGTCCCATATATTATGAGTACAAAAGTACTACCAAGTAGAATCAGAAGAATCTTGGAAAATCCTATTCTGTGCATAAAAACTCTGAAACTATTGTCTGGGGAGATAATGTCATGGCTGGACAAAAGACTAGAAAGCTGGACCAGGGAAGAGAGTAGCTCCCAAATATGGGAAGGTGTATAAATATTGTTGACTGTAAACCCCATCGATTTGATGTGATCTAGGGCCCATGTTCAGCTTAGGAGCCTTTGTGACCTCTGCATCCCTGTAGATCTGAGCTCAGGGCATAAGTTGATGAAAGTACTAGACAAAGTAAAGACAGCTGATGTTAGTGAGATGAACAGTTCTTCTGTATTTTATGGGTCTCTATATAAAAATTTGTAAGTACTTGAAATAACAAAAAGTGTTATATAAATGTGGTGGATGTGGACATTTGTTTTATTCTTAATATGTAGAGTTTTCTTGTCCACCCAATGCTGTGTCCATGTGTATTTTGTTTGTACAAGCAATCTTCATTTTTCATAGTTTCACCATAATTTTCACAAAGGATTTAGATCCAAATTTGATGGTTGTGCTCTTAATTAAGCCGTCTCTACAATGGTAGTCAGCTGGGCCCCTAGCAAGAAAAGCGGCATAAAAGAGAAAAATCATTTCTAAATATTTGAACATTGTCTGCTTTCTGACACTTTCTGTGTAATGAAAACCACATTTTTCTTATAAAAAAATCTTCATTGTATAAAAAGAAAAACACAAATAGAGTAGAAACCTTTTAAGGGATAGGGGAGATAGCATAACAGTTATACAAAGAGATTCTCAAGCCTGAGGCTCCAAAGTTTCTGGTTCAACGCCCCCCCCCCAATAAATCAGTCCTGAACAGTGTTCTGATCAAATAAAAGAAAAAAGAAAGAATATAAACCTGTCTTTTACTGCTTTCAAGCAGTAGCCTTCAAACGATTTTCATTATTACTTCCTTCTGTAATAAATGAGACAGGCTGAACTGATCACTGCTTGGCTCTTCTCCACAAAGTTAATACTTTCCTTATGCCTCATATCGTTATCTCTAAATGCAGTGGGGGTAGGGTGGGGTGGGTAGGTGGCATATGTAATCTAGCTGTGTATGCAGAAAGAAGAATCAACTGCGCCCAAGGCAGAGCACCAGACTTGCAAGCTCAGCTCAAAGTCTCAAGTTCAAGTCCCACATGTTATATACAAGATTGATACTTCTCTCTCTCTCTCTCTCTCTCCCTCTCCTTCTCCCTCTCCCTTTCTCTTTTTAAAAAATCAAGAAGACCAAATAGATTTCATTGAGCAGTTAATCTTGTTCTCTGCTGATGAATTGCTGGCTTAATTTTTTTTAAATTTCTTTATTGGGGAATTAATGTTTTATATTCAACAGTAAATACAATAGTTTGTACATGCATAACATTTCCCAGTTTTCTATATAACAATACAACCCCCACTAGGTCCTCTGTCATCCTTTTTGGACCTGGATTCTACACACACACACACACACACACACACACCACAGTCTTTTACTTTGGTGCAATATGCCAACTCCAGTTTGGGTTCTACTTGTGTTTTCTCTTCTGATCTTGTTTTTCAAATTCTGCCTGAGAGTGAGATCATCCCATATTCATCCTTCTGTTTCTGACTTATTTCACTTAACTTTATTTTTTCAAGCTCCATCCAAGGACGGCTGAAAACGGTGAAGTCACCGTATTTAATAGCTGAGTGGTATTCCATTGTGTATATAGACCACAACTTGCTCAGCCACTCATCTGTTGTTGGACACCTGGGTGCTTCCAGGTTTTGGCTATTACAAATTGTGCTGCTTGCTGGCTTTAATTTAAAGAGGACACAATTGAATTTCTTACTGCCGTTATGTTAAAAGGTAAGCAAGTAGCCCAAGAGGTGGCAGAGTGAATAGGGTGTTGAACTGCCAAATAAGTGCTTCTGAGTTCAATCCTCAATATTCCATATGCCAGAATAATCCTGTTCCTTCCTCTTCTCTCTTTATCATTAGTAACATCAGAGAGACAAATTGAGAAGCAAGGGAGAGATAGTAAGGAGAGACATCTGCAGCACTGCTTCCCTATTCAGAAGGCTTCCCTTATACAGGTGGAAACCATGAGCTTGAACCTGTGTCCTTGAGCATTGAGTAGGTATATTCTTCTTCTTTCTTTCTTTATTTATTGCCTCCAGGGTTATTGCTGGGGTTTGCAATTATGCAATTATGCCTGCACCATAAATCCACTGCTCCTGGTGGCCATGTTTTTTCTGTTGGTGGTGGTATTGCTATTATTATTATTTTGTTGTTGTTGTTGGATAGGACAGAGAAATAGAGAGAGGAGAGGCAGAGAAAGATAGACACCTAAAGGTCTGCTTCACCCTTGTGAAGCAACCTCCCTACAGGTGGGGACCCTGGGGCTCAACCGGGATCCTTACACCAGTCCTTGTGCTTTGCACTATCTGCCCTTAACCTGGTGCACTACTGCCTGGCCCCCTAATAGTTGCATTCTACCATGTGCCACCACCTGCCCTTTTCTGTGCATTCACTACTCTTTTCCAACAGAAAATATCTGTTGGGGACAGGTGGTGGTGCACCTGGCTGAGTGCACCTGTTATAATGCACAAGAATCCAGTTTCAAGGGGGAAAAGGTTCAGGAGTGCTGAAGCAGGGCTGCAGGTGTCTCTCTCTTCCCCTCTACCGCCCCTTCCTTCTGAATTTCCCTGTCTCTATTCAATAAATAGTTAATTTTTTTAAAAAGAAAAGAATATTTGTTTAAGGAAAAACAAATTCATAGACTTTGGGAGTTGATCTCGTATTTCGAGTTTTAGTACTCACTTAATTGCAAGTGGGGGTGATAGGCAGTGGTGTAGGGGAGATATAGGCCATTTTTTCATCTTATCTGCAATTTTGTTACCTAAAATGAAAGAATTCCTAGAGACCTAATGAGGGAACCCAGAGAGAGTTCATTGAGTACCACATTTTGAAAGGAGTAGTTAAGCTCTATGAAGCAAGAAAATGCAAAAGACCTCATCCTCCTCACCAAGGGCTTTGAGTTTCCATACGACCAATGGCAAGTCCATTTTGCATAAGAGACTCCAGAGTTATGAAAGGTTTATGAGCTCATCTAGGGACACCAGGTTAGTGTCTCAGTTATATCTGTCTGCAGCCATAGTGTCCCTATCACATTTTATAGCATTCACCAACTGTCCACAAGTATAAGCTCTCCATCTACCCTTCATTATACATAGAACTTTGTGAAACTGATAAACCACTCCTTTGCTGAAAATTTCTATTACAGTGACTGTTGCCTAGGCATTCCTGCCTAAGGGTCTTTGGATATGTTTCCTAGGGTCTGTGGATGTTCTGAAATTGTAAGAAAATTGTAGGTGTGTTTTATAGATGCCACTCTCTGCCAGCAGGGAGTATAGCTCAGATTTTAGATTTTCCCCTATTCTCTTTGTTCTACAGAGAAGCCTAATACACTCTATTTGACATGCCATTAAAAATCCTTTTTATTGAGGATTTTTTTTATAAAACATCTTTCCTAGGGGTAGTCTCTCCAAATTAAATGTTAGCACCCCTTACCCACCACCAAATTGTTACTTCTCTCCTCCATCGGGTACTGAACACATTTCTCCCTGTAAGCTGCCTCTCAGCTGCCCTTTTGAATCCTTGGATGTGCTGTAATATACCACAGTTATTGATGTTTCACTGTGTATTTTCCCTTCATTTGTTTCTTAAAGGAATTATACCCTCTTTTGTCTTTCCCCTTGTGACTTATTTCGCTCTCTGCACACCATCCATGCAGCATCCATGCAGTAGCAAAACAGCAAATCTCAACTTTTCTTCTAGCTAAATATTCTTCCATTGTGCATCGATGCATAACTCCTTCGTACACTCACCTGTCATTTGATTGTTTCAAAATTGTGGCTGTTCTATACAGAGTTTTAGCTGACCTTCTCTATCCTCGACCCCTTCTGTCATAAACACCAAACCATGTGTAGTTTCGTGCGCGCAGGCGCATGCACACGCTCACACACACGGCATCAGATCTCTGATCTTTGCTCTTCATAGAAGCCCCTCCCAATCCCTGGGTTTTGCTCGGATTTAGCATATATTTCTCTTGAAATCATAACACTGTGAAAAGTTGTACTTCATAGATAGTAGGTTTTATATACTGTGAAATAAACATAAACTTAGAAAGTGAGATTCTAAACCCAAAGATAACCAACCCCCCTTTTGTGCCTGAATTCCTTTAGGGATATTCCCCCTTTGTATGTAGAGATATTGAAAGGGTACTTATTTCACAAATAGCCAGATAGTATAAATATCTTATTCCATAACTCAAGACTTGTGTATTTGATAACATACCTTAGTCATTTTTTCATTCTTGGGCATACATATTTGCGATGTACTTTTTAAAACACTTGTTTATAGGGGCCAGGTGGTGGTGCACCTGGTTAAGCACACACATTACAGTGCTCAAGGACCCAGGTTCAAAGCCCCTGGTCCCCATCTGCAAGGGGGAGGTTTCACAAATGGTAAAGCGGGGATGCAGGTGTTTCTCTTTCTCCCTTCTTATTATTCTTATTTCTCCCTCTCAATTTCAAATTTCAAATTTTTGTCTCTATCCAATAATAAAATAAATAAAAATATTTTTAAAAGACCTATTTATATTCCATTATCAGTATCTGTTTTTGTTTTGTATTGTTTTGTTTGTCTATCTGTGAAGATGGATAGATATATTACAACTTCTTTTCTTCTTTTTTCAAATACAACTCAAGCACTGGTCATATAATTTTTGCTCTTATATGAATATTCCAAGAAGTGAATAGCATATGGGTAATTTAAGGTTGAATATACTATTAACCACCCCTCCAGTGTCCACATTGACCTGCACTCTAGCCAAAACAGTGTACTGTTGATAATCACTTGTACATGTTCTCACACCCATGAGTTTTCCATCTTGGCAAGGACAAAGACTGTATCTAATGCATCTCTGACTCTGATGCTTGCAGGCAGTCTAAAAAATAGACTCCTTGGAATGAGTTTATAAACCCATAAGCAAAATAAATGGCTCCTCTGACTCTCACACTAACTCTGTAGGGCAGATGTTACATGGCTTTTACGGGAGACACCACGTTTAACATTTAACTGATGAAATGAAGATGTCTGAGAGGGAATTTTGTGCTGACTTTATCATCACTCTCTCTCACTTGACTTTAAAGTTCACAATGGGTGATCGGACTCAATTTATTCTCTTTGTAACAAATGTGGTACTGGTACTTTGTTACTGCTTAGCAACTGCTGAGTGAAATCGAGTCTTATGACTATCAACATGGATTTCTAAAGCCCGTTTACTCATTGAGCAAAGTCAAGGAAAAAGAAAGAAAAAAGTGGTGTGCCCAAGATCAGATACTGAATAACTAATAAAGCAGATTCTAAAATTCAGGTATCTTATCAGCTGATTTCCATGATTTCTTCTTGACAATGAAAACATTATTTGATTGCCAGGCCTAATGGGTGTCTGGATTGCATTTAAAGGTATATATGTTTTCTGCCTTTCAGGGTGGACAGACAGGACCAATGGGACCTTCAGCTGCTCCCACCTCATTCCGTCCTGAAGACGAGCTTGAGCACCTGACCAAAAAGATGCTGTATGACATGGAGAATCCGCCTGCTGATGAGTATTTTGGTGAGTAGAGTCGAGGGCTGTTGTCTAAAGGAAAGGGCCCATTCTAGTTGCCTCCATTAGTGATGAGTATTATCAACACCATCGGTTAAGCTTGGAGTCTGCAAATACTGGAGAGGGTGTGGGAATTTGAGTCTCACTAAGGTGAAAATGTCATAAATGCAGTGTCCCTCCAGCTTGTACCAACATCTTATTAATACTGAAGAGTTCCTTGAGATCCAAATTACTGAATATTGAAATCAGTTTTTGACAAAAAGTTGACCTTTGGGCCCTGGTCCAAAGCCACTCTAGAGGTGGACTGGAGGTCTTAGGATATATATATATATATATATATATATATATATATATATATATGTATGGCATAACATTTCTATGCAGGTGGCTGTGTAGTTTAACTAATAGTACAGTAAAAGGAATCCAGAAATCTAGTTCTGGTCCCAGGAAGACTGAAACCTGGATAAGCAATAGTGCCATGTTCTCTATCTTCCTGATCCTTGTTTTATACCTTAGTAAATTAAAGACATGGGACAAATATCCCTAGGTATTTTTTTCCCTATTATTAGTAAATACATTAGAGAATATGTGGCATTGGTGGTAGAGATAACATAATGGTTAGGCAAATAGACTCTCATGCCTGAGATCCGAGGTTCAGTCCTCCACACCACCATAAGCCACAGCTGAGTAGTGTTCTAGTAAAATAAAATAAAAAAATAGTATTAAGGCTAATATTGAAATATTAATTGGTGAAGATTAGCACAAATATTTAGAGAGAAGTTTTGTAAAGTATCTACTTACATTAAAATATACTAAAAGTGGGTTAAGCGCACATGGTGCAAAGCACAAGGACCAGCGTAAGGATCCCAGTTCAAGCCCCCGGTTCCCCACCTGCAGGGAAGTCGCTTCACAGGTGGTGAAGCAGGTCTACAGGTGTCTATGTTCTCTCCCTCTCTGTCTTCCCCTCCTCTCTTCTTTTCTCTCTGTCTTATCCACCAACAATGAAATCAAAAACCACGACAATATTAAACAACAAGGGCAACAAAAGGGAAAATAAATATTAAAAAAACAAAATGAAATATACTAAAAGTATGTCAGTTTCTTGTTATTCATATGGAAGAAGAATCAAGGATAAAGTCTTAGCACGGTAAAGTGAAAAATAAGCTTTCTGTGTTAAGATATATTAAAAGTGAAACACTAACATACTGAGTATATAAACTTCAAATATCATAGCAACAGAAGAAATTGAGCATAGATAGTAGTTATGTTATACATATTAAACATTGTGAGAAACAGATATAAATTAAATTTTAAAAATTACCTTTGAGAACTAGCTTAGCTCTCTATTGCTTATGAACTTAGACAACTTGAATAAATTGCTTATTCTCTCTGACATTTTTGTCTTGTTCTTTCTGTAAGATAGAAATAATGGCAGTTTGTACTGTTGTAAGTATTTAATAAAATATTTATAGAAAGCACTTAGCCAAGTTTTTGACATTTAGAATGTGCTTCATAATCACAGATAGTCCATTCTCTTGGGGGCTTGCAGTTTATTTAAGTCAGCAAAATATACCCATTAAAATCCATTAATAATATGTGACTGAAATTAAGTTTCTAGCAAAAACATGTTACTCACAGGTAACTAATCTTGCCAGTCTTAACCATGAGAAAGGATTCATGATGACTAACCTTTATTGAATGCTTATAATGTGGTAGTATCATTTTGTTTACTTTATAGGACTTAACTTATTTCATCCTTCCAGAGAGAAATAGAACCTTGGTAAGTAAGTAGTATTCTTATTTCCATATTAAGAAATTGAGAGTCAGAAACACTGAGTAATTTGCCCAGTAGTAATAGTTAATAATAATAATAGGGCTGGATCGAAATCTATACTTCTGATCTCTCACTCTCTCTCTCTCTTTTTTTAATTCTTAAAATTCGGCTGCTGACTTTATAAAGTGTTATAAAAAACTGCCCATAATTAACACTAGAAATTTGAAGGATGTAGACAGGTTTGTATACTTGTATTTCTATTATCATTATCTAGGTAATAAATATTTCCACTACCTTGAAAGTTTATGTTAAATATTTAACAGAGATTTTATGTAAGAGATCATTAAATGGAAACTAGGGATAGGTGTTCTCATCAAAGTACACAGGTTAAACACAATAGAAGTTGAGCCCAACATTATTTGAGGGAGAATTACTTTCTTTGGAAAAACATACAGCAAGTGCTCATTCTGTGAAAGTGACTCTGATAGGTCTTAAAGGTCTGTGGAGACAAGCAGACATGAGTCTTACCTGTTACGATGTTGATAGACTAATATGAGTTGTGTTCAGAGCTCTAGTGTCTTGCCATAGCACAAAGCAGAATATGACAAGTGACATGATGAAAATTTAGCTGAAGTTCTTTGAGAGAGAGAGAGAGAGAGAGAAAGGAAGGGAGGGAGGGAGGGAGGGAGGAAGGAAGAAAAGGAAGGAAGGAAGGAAGGAAGGAAGGAAGGAAGGAAGGAAGGAAGGAAGGAAGGAAGGAAGGAAGGAAAGAAAAAAAACATTCTGAGGCAGGACAGAAAAGTTTTTATGGAATAGTTAGCCTGTAAGCATGTCTTTAAAATATGCTAATAGAAATTTGGAAATGAGAGGCTATTAGAGCAGGGAGGTCGTTTGGCATGAGGGGAATTTTAACATAACAGGGAGTAGAATTATTGGGATAAAGCCGCTATATGAGAAGGAACACTTTTTGGGATGTAATATTAAGAAGTAGGTTGAGACCAACCTGAAGAGGATTTTAAAAGCCTCATTAATGGCTGAAGTGTTTATATAGTGAGTCCTTTTGTACAATGAGGTCAAACAATGTAGGAATTATTCCATGACAACTAACTGGTGATGAATATGACTCTACTACCAAAATGCCTTGAGTTGAATGTCAACTCTTCTTCGTACTAGTCAGATAAAAGCCAGATGTAAAAGACCAGTTAACAAAACTGTCACTGTTTTAATGTTTCAATCTTCCTTCCAAGCATTTTTGTTATGCCCACCACTGTGCTGCAAGTTCGGGCAATCAGCTATAGAAGTTCTACCTACACAAGCTTCACAGGTTCACAGGAATTGGAGAATTGTAGACATTTAGGAAATTCAGTGCTGATATCAATGTTGTGTTGGGTCTAATTGGGTGCTAGGTGAGCATAAAAATGTATATCAAAACATGTCCTGTGAAAAATGGGTGAGGGAGATAGCATAGTGGCTATGCAAAAAGACCTTAACTGCTGAGGCTCCAAAGTCCCAGGTTCAGTTCCCCAAACTCTACCATAAGCCAGAGCTGAGCAGTGCTCTGGTCTCTGTATCTCTCACTTATTAAAGTAAAACAAAGTATCTTTAAAACAAGAAAAAAAGTGTAGACCACAAATTTGCCTGGAAACGAGGGAAGGAAGGCTACATTATAGTGCCTTTGCATAGGAAGACCTGACCAAAGATATCTCTCTCTCTCTCTCTCTTTCTCTTCATAATTGCACTGAAGTTCCTTTCCAAGCTGGAAATGGAGTTGCTAAGAACCACACTATAAGAAGTTTTTTTCTCTTGCATTTCTATTTCCAGTCCCGTTTCAACTACTTTCTTTTTCCTTTCAGTTTTTTTGTTTATATTGGTGAGGTTTTCTTTGACATAACTGCTGAAGGCAATGAAAATTCATATTAAAAATCTCCTGTTAGACTACAAGATCCACCAGGGAGTGAGAACAGAATGTAAATACTTAGTTATCCAGTGGTTTAATTGCTTTCTTTGGATGCAGTGCTTCTCCCCTCTATTCTTTTTTTCCCTAAAGTGCAATAATACATGGGTTTATTTCTGTTTACTTAAAGAGTTGTAATTCTGGCTTGTATAAAACCACTGGATATAAAAAAATTGTATAAAACCACTGGATATAAAAAATTATCCACACAATTAAAACTGTGGTCTTTGCATAATTTTACAGGCAAAGAAGACACCTTTATTATAAAGACCACTGGTAGAAACCTCTGAAGTGTTGACATCACTGATAATAGGATAGACTTCCATGTACCAGCTGATATGAGTGAATATCACATCACTTGGGTGGTAGTCTTGCTAAAGTACTTAACCTGAATCTAATCTTTAGGAAATAGATAAATTCAGATATTACAGCTCTCATCTAAGTAGTGCCCTACTTTAAAATGCCAGTGTTATTCATCTTCTAGATGAAGAGACATGAAAGAGGGGGGTCAGTGAGAGCTCATCTGGTAAGGTTCCTGTATTGTCATGTAGGAGATCCAGGTTTGAACTGCGGTACAGCGTGTGAAAGAAACTCAGCCCAGAGTCATAAAGTCTTGGTGACAGCAACAAAGAGGGAGGGGAGGGGAGTGAGTGAGGACTAGGAATGAAATAAAGAGCACAAGGACATAGGTTCAAACTTCCAGTACCTACCTGCAGGGGGAAAGCTTCATAAGTGGTGCAGAAGGTCTGCAGTTGTCTCCCTGTCTCTCTACCTCTCTGTCTTCCTCTTCCCTCTTGATTTCATCATCATCATCAACATCATAATCATTATTATTATTATTATTATTATTATTATTAGCCTCTAGGGTTATTGCTGGAGCTTGGTGCCTGAACTATGAATCCACTGCTACTGGAGGCCTTTTTTTTTTTTTTTTGATAGGATAGAGAAATTGAGGGAGGAGTATAAGATAGAAAAATAGACACCTGCTTCATCACTTGTGAGGCAACACCCCTGAAGACGCAGACGGGGAGCTGGGGGCTCGAACCAGGATCCTTGAACAGGTCCTTGTACTTCATACTATGTGCGCCTAAACTGGTGTGCCTGACAACACCCACCTCTTGATTTCTAGCTGTGTCTATCCAATAAATAAATAAATAAATAAAGTACAAAACATTTTTAAATAAATAAATATTAAAAAATAAATCTTAAAAGAAAAGGAAAGAAACGGACATGCATACATATAGACAAACATAGCTATTAAACCTACTCTGTATCCATACCAAACTGAATACATTGGTGTCTTCTGATCTCAAGTTCATTCTTATTTGTTATCATTAAGAAAGGTATATACTATTTCTAATAGTATATACCTTTAATAGTATATACCTTTCTAATAGTATATACTATTTAAACAAGTTAGTGTTTTTGTTATATATATATGGCTTATAAAGTGTCTGCATCTTTATTTTGTCTCCATATTGTTTTCCATAGAGGTTGCAATGGTTTAACCTTCATTAGATTTACTTTTAAACTACTTCATATTTTCATTATATTTCATACAAAGGACACGGAGCCATATAATACAGAGTTGGTGTATGCCTGTATCTTTAAAAGAGATATTGTCCATGGTGGTAGCATTTGTCATCTACTCTGATTTTGGCTGTAGCAGATTTCCAAGTGTTTACTCATTGGTAAGAGTGACATGGAGTGATCCACTAATCACTGTGTTGTAAAGGGAAGAGAGAAAAAGAAAAGTGGAGGTAGAAGATTTTCTTTCTTTCTTTCTTTCTTTTATTCTTTAAATCTTTTTATTATCTTTATCTATTGGATAGAGACTGCCAGAAATTGAGAGTACGGGGAAATAGAGAGACAGAGAGACACCTGCAGCCCTGCTTCAACACTCGCAAAGCTTTCCCCCTGCATGTGGGGACTGGGGGCTTGAACCCAGGTCTTTGTGCACCGTAACATGTGCGCTCAACCAGGTGTGCCACCATCCGGCCCCGGAGAAGATTTTCTTATTAGCCAGGCAACAGATCGTCTTTAATTCAAATCATTTGCAACAAGACGACATGCTTTGTCTAAAACTGCATGCTCATATCTTGGAGCAACTGGTTTCCCTGGGCAACTAGAAAAGTATGTTTATCCTAAAGGGGACTGTTAATTCCAAGGTTAAATATATAGGAAGAACAAGCAGTGATGAACTATACACTATTAGGATTTAGAGGAAACATCAGAACTTAAAAAAGAAAGGGAGAATTTTTAAGTTAGCTGCTAAGGGAGAAAGGAATCCTTGGTAGAATATTGAGAAGCTTCCTGGCGTAGTAGCCAGCTTTAGGAGCGTATGTTTTTTCACATAATTTTAAGGGCAAGTGGAGTTTATTGGAACATCAGATGTATATCTAGATACCCTTAGGAAATGTCTTTGAATTTATCTAAGATTTTTCCATGTCCAGAGTCTGAAGTTTGGCATTTCCATTCATTTTAAGACGAAAACATGTTTGTGAATTAGACAGTCTACATGTCTATTTCTGTAACCATGGCACCATTCTCTCCAAAATAATGGTATTCTGAATGTGCAGACCCTAAGGCCAAAGGCAGCACTGTTGTTTCTCTGGAAATGGATGTTGCTACATATCAATGGGTGCACTAAAAAACATCTTGTTTTCAAGCAGGAAGAGTTTTCTTGAAGGCATTATTTATATGTTGTTGTCTTATTACTTCTTTTATTTTTTTTAAAAAAAGCTAAAATATATGACTGCTTAGTGAGCTATTTGAAGAATCCTTATTCCTTCAGAGCAACACTAGGTAACCTCTTTTCACAGGACTTGGAATTTTCCTTTGAGACTTCCCCTTCTTGCTAAGTACTATTGTGAGGTATTTTGAGAATTTTTGTCTAAAACCATAAGCTTATTCTAAGGGGGCTAGACTTTATTGTTGAACAGAAGTTAGGAAGCAAGTATAGATATGACACATGCTAAATCTTAAAGCTATCGGTATGCTTATTTTATTAGTAAGCTAACCTTACTTAATTCTGTATATTCCTCAGTTGAAAGCAACATGGATGAATAGAAGTACAACACCCCAAACAATGGGGGTAGTAGCCCCTCATACTTCTAAGACCAGTCAGCAAACAAGCATGTTTAGAAGACTTGGAAACCAATATGAGGTAGAATTTCAAGTATAAAGAAAAGCAGAAGCCCTGACTTCTGTTAGAGGACTGACTTGTAGAAATGGAATTTGAGTTAATATATATGTTTCTAAAAGTAACAGCAAAGGCAAGTGAAGGGAAACAAATTCCCATGTATAATGAGTTTATTTATTTATTTTTTGGCAGAGGCCAGTCTTGGCAGAGACTTGGATGAAGCCCTACAACCCCTTATTGGGGAAGTAGTAGTAGGTACTAAAGCATCTCATGGACTATAAGAGTAAGTTTGGAGAGTTCTATCCAGTTCCAGGCCTTGAAGCTGGCTCAGTAGCAGAATACAGGTCTTGCATGGATGGACCTGATGTTTATTCCCAGTCACCACATATATGCAAGAAATACTCTCCTCTGGAGGGAGGGAGAAAGGAAGGCGAGATAGAGAAAATACTGTCCACTTGTCAAATGCAGTGACATAGTGCTCCGTGCTCCTCTGTGTTGTACATTAAATTCCTTTTAATTCTATCTCTAATTATCATTGTTCTATTATTACAACTAGGAAGCAATACTTTGTCAAGAATATACTACTTGGGGAAAGATAGAAATAGGCTGGGGGTATGGATTGACCTGCCAACACCCATGTCTAGCAGAGAATTAATTATAGAAGACAGGTCTTCCTCCTTATGCACCCCATAAAGATTTTTGGTCCATATTTCCAGAGGGATAAATATTAGGGGAAGATGACCAAAGGGCTCTGAACTCCAATTCCATTAGGGCCCAGAGAGAGAAGAAGGAAAGAGAAAGAAAGAAAGAAAGAAAGAAGGAAAGAAAGAAAGAAAGAGAGGGGGGGAGGGAGGGAGGAAGGAAGGAAGGAAGGAAGGAAGGAAACTCAGAAGTAGCTGGTGTGATTTAGAAAGGAAAAGAAGGCAGGACCATAGAAAAAGTGGTCAAATATATATATATATAGACAGATAGTTATAGAAATTATAGTCAACCCATATCTCTGATCTTGAGAGAACTACTGTAGTTTCCAATGGAGGGAATGGGGACACAGAACTCTGGTGGTAACAAAGGTGTAGAATTACACCCGTTATCTTATAATTTTGTAAATCAATATAAAGTCACTAATTTTAAAAAAGGATTTTTATACTAGTTATATCACGAGCTAGACAGCAACCCTGCAAAACAGGCAGTATTTGTTTTTGAATTGGGCGTACAGTCCAACAGCACTGGTACAACTTTACTCATCAGGCCCTCTACCGGCCCTATAAGTCATTCCTATAAGCTGCAAGATGTACAAGGGCCCAGGTGAGCTGGCTCCAGATCCTGTTCTCATACCATCCCAACATGCTGTCCTAGCACCATTATGCTGGATTGATCATCAGCTATAGTAAAACACACTGCACATACTCTGTGAGTGGAACGTGTTTGCTCTCAGATCCAAAGAACAATGTGATTGCTTTGGAAGGTGATGAGTGCGTCTGAGAGTTGTTAAGTAATTTCTACTGCATTTGGTTTTATTATTTTCTCAAAATAATGCTTTCCAACCTGTTTATGCTCATTAAAAAATGGGAAATTACTCTCGATGGAAAGCTGCCTTTAAGTACAGATAGAATTTGAGACTTAAAGGGTCTTATTTTCACAGAAAAGTTAATTTGTTGAAAACCCCCAAACCATGTTGGAAGTTAGAGAATGAGTAATTTCTAGAAGAGGTTATATTGACTTGGGAATAAATGGATTTTCTTTTTTCCTTTTTTACTTCACATCTTTCTGTTTAAGGTATTTGTGGATCATGGGATTGTCTTCTAGCTAATGGGACATATTAGATATATTTCTTTCAGTGGTAGTGATTTCTGGTAAAATGCTTGCTTGGGGCAGTGTATGTTTATGACACTAAATAAATAAAAATCCTAAGCATTTTTAGATTTCCATCTTAGCACACATTAAATTTTAATTAATTTTATCATACGGTGTGTTTTAAAACATTCATTTGAAAATGTAATTTTATAATATCATAAAGAAGAATGCAAGTATAGAGTCAGTCTAAGACAATCTTTCTTTTTATAGAACTGAAGCCCAAATTACTCACTCAACGTCATACAAATGAGAGTATTTTGAATTCTTGACCGAAATTCTCTTTCTTAGTAAAGAATAGAAATTTATCTCTGATAGCAAGAAGAGGGAATGGCAGAGTTCTTCATAAAGATGAAGAAGTAGGTTGAGTTTGCTATTTTTGTGAGCCCAGGCCTGGATATACCTTATTTAAAGTAATGTAAAGAGTATGTTGTCCTAGGCTGGGAAAATAGCATAATAATTATACAGAAAACTGCCATGCCTAAGACTCTGAAGTCCCAGGTTCAATTCCCAGAATCACCATAAACCAGAGCTGAGCGGTGGGTGTTCTGGTTTCTCTCTATCACTCTCACACTGAAATAAATAAATAAAATATTTTTAAAAGAACACAGTATCCCTAAAAACAAAATCAATAGCTTATTAGGATGTATGTGTAATTCCTCTCATAAGCATTTTTATTTTTAAACAAAAGACTCAAGTGATTTACAATGCCTTTTTTCTCCATCCTTATAAAAGTATATATTTACTGTATTTATCCTTCACCTTTCCCACCAGACTGTGTGTCTGATGGACAGCAATAAGATTTAATTAGCTGCTGCATCTTCATCTTCAGTCATAAAACAATACTTTGAACATGATATATTTAGTATTGATGTAAAGAACCTATATAGATAAACATTGTGGGCAGATATTTGACATCTGCTATGAAATAGCATGGTATATAGTAAACTATAAAGAATTAATACCTTGTCCCTTTTACAGACATTTACTTTGTGGAATCACACAATGGTAGAACAGTCTAGGCAAACCCTCTCATTTTTCGAGATGATGAAAATGTGAATTAGTTTAGTTCACAAGCTAGTTAGTGACAGAACTAGGGTCAATTAATAATTCTTTCAATCCACTTCTCCTCCTCCTCCTCCTACCACTCCTTTTTCTTCTCCTTCTGTCACTTTAAAGGCTGTAGGAAATGTGTAGAGTAGAACGAAGTTTTATATTTGAATTTTAATCAAAACTGGACCAACACTCTTGGTTTGGATAGTGTATGTATTGTAATTATCAGATGAATAGGTTACAATTAAATTCTCAATTACATTTTACATCCATTCTTGGTATTTGGTATTACTATTATTGTTGTTGTCATTATTATTATTACTACTACTACTACTATTTGTAATTCTTGGTTCCCTGGATAACTTCTTACTGCTTTAATTTTCTCCTTTTCTAACCTAATTGGCCTACATGAATAGAACATCACATTGAAATAAATATCCTTTTATGTTCCCGTGTGTTTTCCATAGCAACCAGTTGTGAAAGTCATTCATTTAAATTGGGACCCTTTATGACTGTGAAACACCACCCAGGATAAATTCTGCAAACACCCACTCAGTCGGTTACCTTGGGATCCTAATTCTCTTTATCAGATAATGGCAAGTAGAAAAGAAACTCTTCATAACCAAACACCCTTGAACCAATAACTGCTGACAGATGTGACATTCTGTGAGAGGAAGAGCTGGTGGAAACACACATTGTATATAACAACAACAAAAAAAATTCTGTCTGCAGACTGTCTATGGTTGTGTACTGAGACATGGTTACAGTTGAGACCTGAAGCTACAAGTGCTAATTATGCAGTTTTCTGATCTTAAACAACACAAATACTGATAACTGTGAACTCAATTCCTTTTCCCCTCCAAGCCACCTCGTTCCCCCACCTGTACTTTCCCCACAACTTTCTCTAAAGCATACAGATAATCATCTCCTTCCAGACTTTGAAGTGATATTAGAATTGTCAGCTGTGTAATGAATTGACTGTCAGCAAAGCCATTGTTTGAACATCTGTGGAGTTCTACTTTGTAGTTTTCCGTTGTACTTTTAATTGAACAGGTTCATTCATATACAAATATTTATTGAGGGCCTTCTATACACTAATCATTGTATTATATACTATGGGAGATAATAGAAATAAAGTAATATAATTAACAAAAGAGGAAGCATTAGTTAAGTCTTCTAACTCCAAGATGATGGTGACAGTTTGGTAGAAGGTGAGATGCATTGACACCTATCTTGGGGAAATGTGGAAATACACCCTTGTGACAATAACAATCCTAAACCAACATTCTCTCAATAAAGTGATACTTACATTGAAATTGACATTGACACATAAGACAAACCGAGAACCTGGGTTCAAGCCCTGGTTCCCCACTTGCAGGGGGTCTTTTCTTCAGGAGTAGTGAAGCAGTTCTGAAAGGTGTTTGTCTTTCCCTCTGTCCTCTCTCAATTTTTCTCTGTCCTATCTAATAAAAATTAGAGAAAAAACAAAAAGAAAAAGGGAAAAAAATGACTGTTGGGAGCAGTGGATTCTCAATGCCTGGCACCGAGCCCTAGCTAATAACCCTGCTGGCAATAAAACAAATAAATTAGTATTATTATTATAATCTTTCTAGCATAAAGTTCTTTTATAGAGAACAACTTTCATGACAGGCAGTACTTTTATTATTTTTTCATTTATTTATTGGGGAATTAATGTTTTACAGTCAATAGTAAATACAATAGTTTGTACATGCATAACATTTCTCAGTTTTCCACAGAACAATACAACTCCCACTAGGTCCTCTGCCATCCTATTCTAGGACCTGAACTCCCAACCACCCCATAGTCTTTTACTTTGGTGCAATACACCAACTCCAATCAAAGTTCTGCTTAGTGTTTTTCAACTTCTGACAGGCAGTACTTTTTAATCCAAATTCAGAATCCCCCTCCCCCTGCTACTGACTGAGCTGTGCCATATAAAAGGCAGGAACCCCCATGGCAGAGGAAATGTAGGAGTCCATGTGAAGAGGCATTCATTGATGGAAGTAATACAATGCATTATCTGTGTTTAGAGCCCTCGGCAAAGATAGTGAAAACTTTGAAAGCAGAAAAATACCCAAGACAATAAAAGTCAAACAGTTTGAAATATTTAAGGAAATATTTAAGACCAATTATTACAAATCTGACACTGATGTCAGTTATATTGCATTATACTTCCGAAGTTTATTAGGACACTGCATAGTTAGGATCTCAGTGCTCATTAGCTCTCTGGCCATGGAACCTCTAAGTAATATGCATTCAGGACTCAATTCCAGTCCTACCTGGAAGTGAACATTATTTGTTAAACTTCAAAAGGAAAATACAGTAGCACTCTGTAGGAGTGATTTGTTGAAGGGAGTCCGGCTGTAGCGCAACGGGTTAAGAGCACATCTCTCCAAGCGCCGGACAAGCGTAAGGATCCAGGTTTGAGCTCCCGGCTCTCCACCTGCAGTGGAGTCACTTCATAGGCGGTGAAGCGGGTCTGCAGGTGTCTGTCTCTTCCACTGTCTGTCTTCCTCTCCTCTCTCCATTTCTCTCTGTCCTGTCTAACAACTACGACATCAATAACTACAACAACAATAAAAAACAACAAGGGCAACAAAAGGGAAAATAAATAATTTTTTTTAAAGAGTGACTTGTTGAGAGAGAGTAAAGGGTGCAGTAGGCAAGAGCAAATCTCCCTCTCCCTCTCTCTACCCTGTTTACACTAAGGATCATGGCCAAAATTGGGGGGCAGCTCCTAGACATTAGCTTGAGAACTTCCTTTTGTTTTGCCTCCAGAGTTACCTCTGGGACTTGGTGCCTGCACTGTGAATCCACTGCTCCCAGAGGCTGTTTTTTCCCTTTTGTTGCCCTTGTTGTTTATCATTGTTGTTATTATTATTGTTAAGCACTTCCCATTATTAATTTTTGAACTTCCAATTCTTAAGTTATTAAACACCTGAATAATTTTATCTCATAGCTAAACTATACTATTACTTGTTTCATATTTCTGTGTTAAGTTCCTTAGTTTTTTACCAGCATTGTTTTTATTCATGTCAATAACTTTCATACTTAGATTTTATGTGTTGAAGTTCATACACAATGTCTGCTTCCCTTAAAAAGCATTAGGTCAAGTACCATATTTCAAATGCTTATCCATCAACAATCTGATGTTCAAATTACTGAACAATGTGGGTATCAACCATCAAGAGAACAAACTGATGAACTTCCATTGTAAAATGATGTTGTTGAGGTTACTGGTTGAGTTGGATCTTATAAAATGAACATGTTTGACACCTGAGAACCATCATGTCTTCATGAGATGCCAGGCAGGGTGTAAATTGCTGGGCGCTAAATATCTAGAGAATAGAATTTGTACCTGACTTTGTCCTCTGACTGTGACATCTTAGGCCAGGCCTTTTCTGTGGGCCTCATCTATGTTAGCCTATGAGATCTATTGGGTTTATAGTAGTCCTTCTGCTTCTTTATTTATTCGTGTCAAATACACATCATCTATTGGCCTCAGACTACCACTAGTATGAGTTAGAAAGGGACACAGTTTCCCCTATGTGGGATTAACAATATTTTTTCCTTGTTCTAGAGTTCATAGGATAATTGGAAAAGACATATGAATGATGCTTGCTAGATCATTTTATACTCTGCTCAGAATTAATCCCTATTTCTTATGATTTATAAGTATATTCACTTAATTTATAGTGGTTTCTAGTGTCAGCTAGTAAAAATGGAGTTGTAGACTAGAAAGGATACTGTGTACTGAGCTAGATGTCACTGCATCACTGTTCAAGGGTTTTCCTAGGAGAGTAATGTTCTCATTAATGGTGCTTAACAGATATAGATTGGATTAATATTGGTAATTTTTAATGGACAAGGAAATTTAGCATAGATAATATAAAACTGTTGTAGCAATGAATTATGTATTCTGTATCTTTTCTGACATTAGTGACATTTGACTTTTGCAGTCTGCCTTAGAACATTCTGTTATGCATTATATTAGAACATTCTCTTAACTATTTTAAGATTAGACTTATCATTTTTTTTTCAAGAAATTGGCTAAGTCAAGGATAGGCTAAGAGATAGATACAACTATTAATGTAGGCTTTCTGGATTAAATTATAAGGACTTTCAGCAATACACTACCACCTCTTAACATTGCCAAATTTTAGTTATTGCACCTGTTTAAAAAAAATAAATAAAGGTCACTGTCCCTGTCTACTTTATATGCTTGTGAGACTCAAGTTAAATAAACAGATACATAAATGCAGTTGAAACTAAGGGGAAAAAAAGATTGAGCATTTAAGAGATACTAATACATTTCCAAGTGCAGTATCTGGCTTGATTTACACCATTTAATGATTGGTGTGTAACCACATTGCATGAGATAGTCAGCTCCTGTGAATTTTTATGCTAGTGTTTGTCTCTTCTTGATTTAACACTTGGTATTTTCTTACGGCATTTTCTTATTATGGAATATCACTAGAGAATACAAGAAACATTGTTCAGTCATCGTCTGTGGGAAAGCCACACACAAAGACATACCACAATGTTCTCATTTGCTGAGCAAACTACTCTTGCTTTTTAATGTGGAGTGCAGAAAAAACTAATTGAAAAGAGGCAGAAATGAATTTTTGACTAAGATAGTGCTGGGTGAATCATAACCCACTTTCTCATCTGAGATGCGATAAAGAAAAAAAATTTAAAGATAACCAACCACCACACAACTTTACTGTTAGCGTCAGCATAATCAATAAAGAGTGTTTTTCAGCAAAACGGAGTCCATAACTACTAGAGTGAGAACTGCAGGTAGATTAAATCCTAGTTAATTTTTTTTTTCCTCTCTAGTCTGCTGAAATTGCCTTTTTCTGGTATAGTTGAAGCATTGACACCTAGAGAGTTTGGGACCCTAAGAAATTGTTGTCCAAACCGTTCCTAAATGTTCCTGTGATCTCTGTTGAGCTATTAGAGGGCAAAGATTAGTCAGGTTCACATCACACAGGATCCCAGAGTACTTTTGCTGGTCTTGGACAACAGGAAGGGAAAAAGCAAGAGAAACCAGATCTGGGTGTAATTGCTGCTGCCTTGCATTTACCTTAACTTCAGTTATTAATATGAATGGCTAAAGAAAAGCGAAGGCTTTGTCCTGCTGGGGTTCAGGATCCAGATTTATAATCTACTTTGCTTGCAAATGTAACTTTTTCCCCTATAAAATAATGTTTATGTATAAATAGGAGGTATCATAATTTACCCTAGCACATAGTCTCCAATTCCTAAATCAGAAGTAATTTCTAGTATTTGTTACTGTTGTATTTTATTCATAGCATTTATGGCCTTGATTTGTCATCTCCATATGCATACTGTGCATACACACATCCCACTTTATCTTAAGATCACTCTGAAAGGCCACATCTCTTACTGTGCTCTTCCCCAAAGAGTGAAATGAAGAGTTAGAACATGATGAATTCTTAAATCTCTCTCTGCTACTCCGCCAAGACTTTTACTTTCCAAAGAATTTCTCTAGTCTGACTTAATTATAAATATTCTTACTAATGATTCTGCTTAGAGTATGACTAGAATTTACTCTGTACTCACCATATGGACCTCAAATATTCTATGCACTACTCATATTTCTTGCTATAATCCTAGGAGGTGGGTACTTTTTAAAAATTATTTTTACAGATGAGAAAACTGAAGTAAAAAGAAATGATTTCTCTGGAATCTAGTCATTATTTAACTTTGGATTTTTACCCAGAGTCCTTTTTCTCTAATCCTTCTTCTCTGTATGTTCTGTGCCTATGATCATAGCTTGCAGAATGTCAATTAATTTGGCCTGATAAAAGATAGTCCTTATAAGCTCTGTGTTCATTCTGTCCAATACTATTCTATTTCTCTCTCTGCTTCTCTTGGTGTGGGGGGTATTTTATTTTATTTCCTGTGATTGACGGGTCTCACCACTGACCAGGTAGAAATCAAGTTCATCATTAATCTATTTGTGTCCCCTCATTTGTTTGAAAAGAATCTCTAAGCTCCTCTGCTCAGGAAATAATGACAAATGTTGAATGTGTGAATATATTCCTCTTGAATTTAAAACTTGGGCAGTATGATTCTAGAAAAATATCTACACCCAGAAATCTTCTTCTCCCAATTTAATGCTGACTTCTTTCACACAGGGAAATAACTTTAATTTCCAGCAGTTCATCTGCAATGACATCCTCTAGTTTAGAGAGCCTTAGAAAAAGCCAAACCCAGTTTCACTGTCAATATGGAGAAGTAAAGGAGCAATGAGAAAGGAACTTGAAAATAAGGTCACTCTATTGACATGTCATCAGCCAGAAGAATTCAATGCAAGAGCTAGCAATTGGCTCGCTCAGTCGGAAGTTGATGCTATTTTAGGCTGTCGGCAGGAGTGTCAATGTATCTGTGAAATTTGGCATTTTATTTCATTAAGGTGGTTCAGGAAGCCAGACACTGATTAACTGATTCTTCGACTTCGTTCCCACTCCTAATTTTGGATGTGTGGTGTCTTCAGGCAGCTGCTGTGACACCCTAATTCTAAAGAAAACTTTTCTTGTGCTTCTAATGCAATCCTGGGAACAGTCTACCCCACATCCTACTATTCTGGAATCTCCCAGGCTTTACTTCTCTGTTCACAGGTGGCATGGGGATGCTATTGCTTCTGGATTTTTTTTTCTTTCTGGAAGATCAAGGAACTGCCGCTCAGTTGTGTGTAGCCTATTGTCATCCAGGCTTGGTCATAACAGCATTCTCAGTAATGCGTTAGGCTCAAGGTGAATTTTCACTTGGAGATCACTTAAGAAGATACCTGTGGAAGGAATGGACTCAGCATTGCAGTCATTTTTGAAGTCAAGAGATAACCTAGACAGGCCACAAGATTTGTTTGGGTAAGACTAGGAAAATTCTAAACTTTCTGTTTGGGATAGGGGTTTGGGATATGATTTTATTAATACACATGATAAAAGTGAGGAGGAACAGGTATTCTAGATAGGAAACTTAGAATACTAAAATATTTCTTTCTTATTTCAGCAGTTATCAGAGGTTGATTGTATGCCAAGCATTTTGCTCTGTATTTCCATTAAGCATCAGTCTATAAAACAAATACAGAAGTGTTTGAAGGTAACCCAACTGCAATGTAAGAAATATTTTGCTAGAGCTAGGTGAAAAGTACTATGGGAGGAGACAAGTTAGAATGGATTACTATTGTGTGGAAAATAAAACTATTTTGTAACAAAAGTGATGTTAGAGATAAGTGTTAATAGGAGAATGACATAAATTGTATATAAATAGTTCACTGGTTATAGAAAGTCCAAACAGAGAGTTCCAAAAAAAGTCCATTATGGCTAGAGAACAAGCTATAGAAAGACAATGAGACTATGGGATGATCACATCAGTGGTCAGATGTGATCATCCCATAAGGGCTTTTTGTTTCCTACTAATGTCTGTCCTGGAGGCCCTACGGGTTCATGAAGGCTTTGAACAAGGGAACATTATGTTCTGTTATATACTGATTAAAGGGTTCTCTGGAGTCTGCTAGGGAGGAGAAGTGTTTAAGAAGAAAAGGTCTGGGTGTCAGTTCCACTAGTCTAATGGAAAATGATAAGAACTTGAAACAAAGCAGTCATGCTGTTTTAAACCTGGGGGGATGTTAGAGAGTTAAGGCTTAGTCCTGGGCTTCTCTCTTGGGTAGATAATGCTACCATGTACCATGGCAATCAAACAGAAGTTCAGTATCTTTGTTGGGAAGCAGTTTAGGCCCATTAGTCAAAACTGGATACCTACTCTGTTAATATTGATTAGCACAACAGCAGTGGAGGTTGCTACTTGAGAGCTTATGTGCTAGTGAGGAGAGAAAGATGATGCACAGATAACTCAGGTCTATAGGATGTCAGGTGGTGATGTAACATATAGGGAAAAATTTGTGCAGAGGGAGGTCAGTGAGTGCTACGGTGGTAGTGGGCGTGGAAACAGCATAGTCACTAATGTGACAAATGTCATTTGAGGTTCCTACAGTTGGCAAAATGTGGTCTGCCTAATTTTGGCTCCTTCCCACTTGTAAAGTAGTTCTTGTAGACAAAAGAAGTAAACAGCAACTTAAACATTTACAAACACATCAATGTACACACAATGATTTGTGTTGCCAACATAATGTATGACAGGGAAAACAAAAGAAAAACAACAGCTAAATAGTGAAGATTTGGAAAAGAAATAAAAATTGAGCTGTTTATTTTGGTCTTATATAGCGCGGGATAGTTTGAATTGGAGAGAGACATGTAAAGGAGAAAGAGAAACAATATTAGTATCAGGATAATAATTCTGATGTTAGTGACCTTGATATAGCCCAAAACCCTTAGTGTAGACAAAGAATACTTATGTCTAATAAGGTCGCTTATTTAAGAACACAACATAAGCCTAAAAATCAGGTTTCCTGATGGCCCTTGAAGGGATACTACTATTTTCTTTCTTTTTTTATAGATTTAAAAAAATATATATTGTATTTTATCTTTCTTATATTTAATAGAACAGAGGGAAATTGAAAAGGAAGGGAGAGGGAGAGAGAAATAGAGACACCTACAGCACTGTTTGAATACTTGGGAAGCTTCACCCCCTACCACCACAGCTGTGGACTGGGGGGGCTTGCACCTGGTCACTGAGCATGGTAGCTTCTCCCCCACACCACCACCATTTCCTACCACATCAGAGAGGCTTGGGGTATTGGGTTTGATTTTCTAGATTTGAATTTCTGCTTTCACCTGAATACTGACCTTGAACAAGTCTCTCTGCCCCCAGTTTCCTCATCTGCAAAATAGAAATGATTACAATAGTATTTATGGTAATATTTTGAGGACTCAATAATTTAACAGTAATATATGCAAATTACAGCAGTCCTTGACACATAGTGTTCAGAAAACATTCACTACATTATAACAGTACTTAAAATGTCAAACCATTATGATGTAGGTAACATGGCTTTGTGTGTCTGAGCATAAACTTGAAAATAATCTCTAATGATGGTTGCATGTAATATCTGCTGAAATTTCCAGTCAAGATGTTAAAATATTGATGCTTTTTGTATCACAGAGGAGATATAAGATACATTGAAATAACTTGGAGTCTAGACAATTCATTCCTGATTGAGTTTCATGAGATGCAGAAATGCAAACCAAGCCTTTTAAGACGGGGGCATGTCTTGTTCATGAATGTACACCTGGTACAATGACCTAGTCATTAGGAAAAGTTGTTGACCTAGTACCATTTGCCAAGCACTGTGAAATTTCTTTGCTTAAATCTTTTGTGATGGTGCCAGAGATTGTACCTAGGACTTTGGAGCCTCAAGCATGAACATTTTTGTTATAACCACTATGCTATCTCTGTGGCCCTGTGTTATATTATTTTGTTTATTTTATTTTATTTTATTTTATTTTATTTTATTTGTCTCCAGGGTTATCTTTGGGGCTCAATGCCTGCACTATGAATCCACTGCTCCTGGAGGCCATTTTCCCCATTTTGTTGCCTTTCTTGTTATTGTTATTGTTGTTGCTGCATAAAACAGAGAGAAATTGAGAAAGGAGGGGAAGACAGAAGGGGAGAGAAAGACATCTGCAGAACTGCTTCACTGCTTGTGAAGGGACCTCCCTGCTGGTGAGGAGCTAGGGACTCCAACCCTGATCTTTCCACTGGTCCTTGTGCTTAGGGTCATGTAAGCTACCAGCCGGCCCCCCGGTGTTAAATATTTTAAAGCTGTTCACATTTCATCCTCAGTGTACATAGGTGTTCCTATCTTTTGCCGGTGACAAAATTCATTCCTAAGATAGTTCAGTACCTTGTCCCAGATCACATAGGTAAGATAGTAAGAGGCCCAGTCTAGATTGTATAAGCAAACTCTTTCCTTTTGCTCAACAGATTTATTTTTAATGATGATGCTTTTCTCAGCTAGTTATTACATTCTGTAATTAGTCTGCATTTTACATACTGTCCCTTCTATATACTATTCCTACTCTCATACAGAATTATTTAATATTTATTCCCTTTTGTTGCCCTTGTTGTTTCATTGTTGTAGTTATTGATGTCATTGTTGTTGGATAGGACAGAGAGAAACCGAGAGAGGAGGGGAAGACAGAGAGGGGGAGAGAGAAAGACACCTGCAGACCTGCTTCACCACCTGTGAAGCGACTCCCCTGCAAGTGGGGAGTTGGGGGCTCGAACTGGGATCCTTACGCCAGTCCTTGCACTTTATGCAGAATCTTTTAAAAATACATTTATTTTGATAGAGAAAAGGGAAACAGAGAGGGAGGGAGAGAGAGACATTTACAGCACTGTTTCACCATTTGTGAAGCTTCTTGTGGGTGGGGACGAGGGGCTTGAACCTGGGTCCCCCTACACACTGCTCCTAGAGGCCATCTTTTTTCCATTGTTGTTGGTGTTGCTGTTGTTGTTGTTGATGTTGATGCTGTTTTTGTTGCTGGACAGGACAGAGAGAAGTTGAGAGAGGAGGAGAAGACAGAGGGGTAGAGAAAGATAGACACACCTACAGCACTACTTCACCTCTTGTGAAGCGACAGCCCTGCAGGTGGGGAATCAGGTAACCCCCTGCAGGTGGGGTAACCAATGGAGTGTGTTCTATAACCTAGGTATGACAGAGAGGGAGATAGGCCAGAAAAACAAGCGAGAGGTATGAAAGCACTAGAGAGTGGCATTAACTCCCCAAAGATCACAAACCACTTTGGAGAAATACCTTTTTATACCTAGCCATGTTAGGTTTTTTTTTTTTTTTCCATTATTTGTTAAAACTACCGTTGAGCAACGTGTTATATTCATCTTGGGAGCGCTAGAGGAATACAAGGCAAACAGAAAAAGAAGGATTAGCTTGCCTGGGATCCAATTACAAATTAGTTGGTCAAGGGAGGCTAAGTTCTTATTTTATTTTATTTTATTTTATTTTATTTTATTTTATTTTGTCACCACAGTTATCACTGAGGCTTGATGCCTACACATCAAATCCACTGCTTCTGGTGATTTTTCTTTTCCTTTTTTCTTTTTAATTTTTAAGTAAAGACAGAAATTGAGAGAGAATGGAGAAAGCAAGCGGGGAAAGGAGAGTCATCTGAAACACTGCTTTACTGCTTGTGAAGCTTCCCCCCACCCTGCAGGTGGTGACAGGATCCTTGAACCCCTCTCCTTGCGCCTGGCAATGTGTGTGTGCTACCAGGTGCACCACCTCCTAGTCTCAAACGAACAAGATGCGGTGCTATACCTACTCACTTGCATATTTTCATAATGGTAGGTTTGTGGGTTGCATAGCTTTTTTGTGTGTATGTTTTCAATTTCTGTTCTTTTGATAACTGAACAAACAGCCGAGACGGTGAAACTCAGTAGGAGAATTATCTCCTAGATTTTCTGTGATAGATCTTTTCTGGTGAGTCAGTATATCTAGTAATGACACAGTGAATTATAAAACTATTTGGTTGGTTCATTTGGTAGATATTTATTGAGATTCTACTCATTTATTGAGATTCTTCTCCTTGCTAACCTAGCTGGGGTAAAGCAAATGTTGCTCTGTTTCCTTTTGGAGGTCTTTGTTCTGAAGAAATTTACAGATGACTATGACTGGAGGTTCAATAATCAGTAATGTGGGACCAGCTTGTGGCTCACGCAGTAGAGAACACACACATTACCATAGAAGAGGACCAGAGTAGAGACTTGGGAAGTGAGTTCTACCTGAGGAAGATTCAAGAACAGTAGAGTCTGTCCTCCTTTCTCTGTTTCTCATCCTGGATTTTTTGTTTGTGTGTTTGTTTTTATCACCACCAGAGTTATTGCTGGGACTAGGTGCCAACACTACAAATCCACCACTCCCAGTGGCCATTTTTCCTTTTTTCTATTTTTTTTTAATTAGATAGGAGAGAGAGAAATTGAGAGTGAATGGGGAGAGGAGCCAGGTGTTGGCACACCTGGTTGAGTGAACATGTTACAATGCACAAGGACCCAATTTTGAGCCCCTGGTCCCCACCCCCCTCCACATGCATAGGGAAGCTTTAAAAGTGGTGAAGCAGGGCTGCAGGTGTTTCTCATTCTCTCTCCCTCTCAATCTCCCCTTCCCTCTCAATTTCTGGCTGTAGCTATCTAATAAATAAATATAATTAAAATTCTTTTTAAAAAAGAGTGAATGGGAGATAGAGGGAGAGAAAGATAGACACTTGTAGACATACCTCATCTCTTCTGAAGCAGACCCCCTGCAGGTGGGGAACGGGGCTCGAACCTTGATCCTTGCACTTGGCAGTTGCACTTGTAAGTTACAACTAGGGCTTCACCACTCCATGCTGACTTTTTATTTTCTCAGATGCATAGACAGAAACACACCACAGCAGTGAAGCTTCTTTCAGTGACAAGGTTAGCAAACTGTCCAACTGAACTATCTTGCTGGTACTCTTACCTTCTGTCTAGAGAAAAGTAAAAGAAATGACCCTCAGAAGCAGTGGACTCATACAGGCACCAAGCCACAGCAATATCCCTGGTGGCAAAAAAAAAAAAAAGAATTTATTATAAATCTTTTATTACATAATACATATTATAATGGGACTCTGGCCATATGGATGTGAGAGAGAATGTCTGGGGGACACTAGGATGATGACATTAAGGAGTGATATCTGAACCAAGTCATCAAAGAGAACAGAGTTTTTCCAAGTAGAGAAGGAAGTGAAAGTTGTTATGAAGAGAAGAAGCAGCATGTGCAAAAGACTACGGCATTGGGGTTTTGGGACATGGTGATGGAAACAGACCTAAATCTCTCCTAAGGGACAGAGTGTCTTGTAGACACACCTATAAGGAGTTGAAAGGTTGTACCTATATGCCAACAACTGTACTGTAAACCATTAACCCCTAGTAAAGTAGGAAAAAAGAATAGAGAGAGGAAAACGTGATGATGCATTTGGGGTGCATTAAAGCGTGGGAACTTAAATACTGGAATTCTCCAGGAATGAAGCAAAGTTGAGCAGAAGGAAGAGTAGGTCATGGGAAGAGAGAGTATCTGGGGTTCAGTGATTAAGGACCTGATGAGACATATCTACAGAGAGAATCTTTGTATCTTTTTCTTTAAAAAAAATTAAAAGGGGGGTTGCAGACTACTTACTATTCAACAGAGTAATAATCAGATTAGTGATTTACCAAAAAAAATAATATAGAGGGGAAAACCACTTGTATTTTCATATAATGGAACTAATGACTTAAATAACTTTATAAGCCACTTCACAGGGGATAATGGAATTGGAAATTTCATGAGAACAGATTTTTTAAGGGACTTGTGTGGTGTGAATAAACGTATTGCTACCTTTTATTCCTCACAGTTCAAAACAGGAAGTGCCTGAATATGCAGAAATGCAAGTCAAGTCACCTTCATGTTTTGGCTGTGTTTAGTTCACATTATGAATTGTTCACATCAAGAGCACCACTGCGAAATACTGCTGTGACTAATCCACTTGCAGGTGTCTCTCTGTCTATCTACTCTATCTCCTTCTAACCTCTTGATTTCTGTCTCTGTCCAATAAATAAAGATAAAAAATAAAAATAGGTATATTGTGTTTGTATGTATGCATATATATATATATAAATATTAATATGTTCCAGTTAAACTAAAACACCATTGTAGAAAAATTCAAATTTTTTTCTGAAAAATAGTCTTCAATTCATTGCAGCCCCATTAGTGTAGACACACAGGACATACTGTCTTATAAATGCAGTTTTTATAAATGAAGCTTTCCTGTGGCAGTTGCTCACCTTATTTAAAATATATATTCTGGCCTTCAATATATTTTTGTAGTTTTCTTCACTTAAGTTATTTACCTTTTTCAGTAAATTCTTTCCAATATAAATCAGTTTTTGTTAATACTGTACAGCCTGCCTCATATTTCCATTTCTACTAGCTACTCCATTTTTGCTGCCTTGTTGTTACTGTTATTGCTGATGTTGTTGTTGTTAGATAGGACAGCGAAAAATCGAGAGAGCAGACAGAGAGGAGAACAGAGATTTTTATTCAAATGTCTAATTAACTTATGCTATTAGTTCCATCACTTTTGTTAAGGCTACCTGAATTGTTTTAACAAAAAATTTAAGAATTTTATCTTTTGTTTCCCACTCTAATTTTTAATGTTTTTGTTTATTGGATAGAGAGCCAGAAATTGAGAGGGAAGAGGTTAATAAATACGTAATAAAGGACACTTTTATTATGGGAGGGAGAGAGACAGACACCTGCAGCCCTGCTTCACCACTTGTGAAGCTTTCCCCCTGCAGGTGGGGACCGGGGGCTCGAACCTGGGTCCTGTGCATTGTAACATGTGCCTCAACCAGGTGCGCCACCACCCAGCTCCTTCCCACTCTTTATAATGCTTCTATTTTTCATTGTCTAATGGCTTGACTCAATTTTATTTTGTTTGTTTGTTTGTTTGTTTATTTTGGCCTCTAGGGTTATTGCTGGTGCTCAGTAACTGCACTGTCTGAATCCCCTGTTCCTGGAGGTCATTTTCCCCATTTTGTTGCCCTTTTTGTTATTGTTATTGTTGCCATTGCTGCTGTTGTTGTTGGACAGGACAGAAAGAAATCGAGAGAGGAGGGGAAGACAGAGTAGGAGAGAAAACCAACTGCAAACCTGCTTCACTGCCTGTGAAGCGACCCCCCTGCAGGTGGGGAACTGAGGCTTGAACCATGTGCGCTTAATCCACTGTGCTACCACCAGGCCCCCTTGACTCTATTTTTAAAGTATTATTGAATGATAGTAATTCTATATTACTTAATGGCAGTATCTTTAGTTTTTCATAGTTTGTTAATAATGCCCCTGCTAGTTTCAATTAGTCATTTTTATTGGATATTTTATTCTATTTTTCTTTTGCATTTTAAAATTCACAAATGACCTTTAAATTTTATTAACTTTTTAAACCTTTTGCAATCTTACTTCCTCTCTCATGTCCCTTTAGTATGTTTGTATAAATGGACTCACATTAGTAAAATTCTTAAATGTGTAAAGATATTACTTTTTTGTATAGATCCTACTTTATAATATATACTACGGAAAAATATAGGAGCCTCAATTATTGAATCTATTCATTTAGAATCTTTGCGTCTATATTCATAAGTTAGGGTTGATCTTTCCCTTTTTTGTACCATAAAAGGTTTTAGTGTTAAGCATAGACTAATAGCCTAGAACTGCTTTAAAATTCACAGTTTTTTTCATATGGTCTAGAATAATTTGATTGAATTAAAAACTTTTTATTTGGAATGTTAGACTGAGCTGATCATTAAACCCATTTTAGTCCTTTTTATTGGTATATGTTTAATAAAGTTTTACGTTTCTTCAGTGATCATGAACTACTGTTGGAATCTATCTAATAGTTTATATTTTTCTGGAAAACCATCCATTCAATCAAGATTTTAATTCTTTTAGCATGACATTAGCATATTACTCACCAATTTAAAATAATTTTTATCAGTATTTATGCATTTTAATTTTCCTGTTTTTCCTTTTTTAAATCTTATGTTTATGGTCATCACTAGGGCTTCACTGATCCAGGACAATTTATTCAGAGAGAGAGAGAGAGAGAGAAAGAGACTGAGAACTGAAGCTTCCTCTCGTTCTGTGGGTTGTAGGCTAAAACCTGGGTCACGTGCATCGTAGAGCAGATGCGCTATCCGGGTTGTAGGCTAAAACCTGGGTCACGTGCATCGTAGAGCAGATGCGCTATCCGGGTTGTAGGCTAAAACCTGGGTCACGTGCATCGCAGAGCAGATGCGCTATCCGGGTTGTAGGCTAAAACCTGGGTATCCAGGTGAGCTTTGTTTCCAGCATGTCATGCTTTTCTTCTCATTAAATTGTCCCAAGAGTATTCTTCTGTAAGTGAGGTTAATTTATTTTATAACTTATTGTTTTCAGCCTTCACCTTTATTAACTTCTATCCCTGCTTTGTTTTAGCTATTTTCCAGCACCTGAAATTATTCTCAATACATTTCATGTTATAATGAAAACATTTCTGTTGACAGTAATTCTTCTGTCTTCATCTTGATCCCATAGTTTTTGAATTTACTGTTCACCTATATAATACTGTTGTTCTTTCATTGAATATTTATAAATTTTATTTTCCAATTATGTGTATCTTTTCTGTTATTTTCCAGATTTTTTAAAAAACATTGAAATATATTACTGACTTAAATTCTTGACTGAGCATTACAAAACATACCCAGGTCCTTGCTGAATTTAGTATTTTGTCAGCTGGGAACACTAAATACCCCCACTTAACTTGATATTTGTAAAGCTCAGAGCAGCATTGGGATGCTTGTACAGTTTGGCAATTGTCCCATGGCTAATTTGGCCAATTTCCAATTCTTTAGGGAGAGACAAAGAGTTGTCTCATTGCCACCTGCTATTAACTAAATGCTTAGGATTCAGTGTCCTAGGGGTGACTAGGAAACATGGGAATGGATTATTGTGGCAGCCTGTGGAACCTTCTTCCCTGGGGAAATTTTACAACAGCAAAGAGCCATCTGTCTAGGGTGGTTTTAAGAGCAGCCCAGCCTAAAGGCAGGTGCAAGGATTAGATGACCTGTGAAGATTGTCATCCATCCCAGTGACTTCAATGGAAAGGATGCATTTGCTGAGTTTGAAAAGAGTCCAGGAAGAACACTGATAGGTTTGGTGAGCATATGGTCAAGAGCCCCAGGGTATTGAGACCTTCTTGAAATAGGAACTATTCAGTGTCACACTGTACCCTAATCCTCTACATGTGAACTCAGCAGTCAACTATCATACCCTTGATTGCTTTGATTGCTGTATGTATTCCATTCATGTAGCTCATACTGGAACTAACCAAGTCTTTGATCACACACAGAATTCTTCATTAATGTATAACTCAGCTTACTCATACCTAAGACTTTAAAATATCCTGTAAACCAGATTCTTAGCTCACTCAGATAGTCATTCATGCACTAGTCCAACAAATTTGACTTTTTTAACCTTATTTCTCTGAGTTTTTTTTTTTTTTTTTTTAATTCCTAGAGTACTGCTCAACTTTGGCTTATGGTGGTGCTAAAAATTGAACACAAGACCTTAGAACTCCAGGCCTTAGTCTTTTTATATAACCATTATGCTATCTCCCAGTTCTTCTCAGAAATTTTTTTGTATTTATTTTACATAGATATAAATATTTTACATATTTTACATAGGTTAGAATCCTTCAGAAGAAATGTTCTAAGATATCAATGATGAATTTATTACAGGTACAAAGACAAACTTATTTGACTATTGCCAGAGAGAAATTGAGAGGAAATGAAGATAGAGAGGAAGAGACAAAGAGAGACACCGCTGCATTACTTCACCACATGTGAAGCTTCCACTCTGTGGCTGGGGAGCCTGGGGCTTGAACCTGGAACCCTGCACATGGTCAGGTGTGTGCTCAGCCAGGCACACCACCACCTGCCACAAAAGACAAACTTTGTTAATCAATTGAAATTACTTTTATTGTGATGGAGTTCCCATTGCCTATAACACAACAATCTATCTTAACATCTTGGAAAAACAGTAAATGCCCACAAATATTTTCACAATATGTCAAAAATTATTGTAGTTACCAACTTTGTTTTTCTGTGTAAGTGTTAAAGTGACCAAATACCAATGTAGACATGGGATATGCCAGTTGATTCGTGCAGCTATCTCCACAGAGTGAGAAAGATTATAATTGAAGGGAATCTGGCAGGAGAAGAAATGGGAGAGTGGACTAGTTAGCAGAAGTATACAGGATCAGTTACAAGCCTCTTCTAAAAGCTTGAACTACTATAAAACAAAGGTTATTACATATCAAACTCGTACTTTCACCAAAAAAAAAAAAGAGAGAGAGAAGCATTAATTCACACTAGCCACCCAATCTTCATGGGCTAAAGAATCCAATATTTAAAAATTAGCATTAGCAACATTTTTAAATTTTCAAAGTGAATACAGTATTGGTATAATCTACTATTGAGTATGGATTTGTTATGCATATAAAGCAATAATGAACAATCACAAAATAATTTCTAATAATGAATTGAAAGGTTTTTATGTCAAAGATAAAATTAATAACCACTTTTATTCATAGTGAATATAACAAAGGGTCAATATCCATGTGAAAAATTTTATGCAGGAGCCAGCCGGTGGTAACCAGGTTAAGTGCACATAGTACAAAGCACAAGGACCCCTGCAAGGATACCAGTTCAAGCCCCCAGCTCCCCGCCTGCAGAGAGGTCATTTCATATGTGGTGAAGCAGGTCTGCGGGTGTTTATCTTTCTCTCTCCCTCTCTATCTATCTTCCTCTCCCCTTTCAATTTATTTCTGTCCTATCCAAAAAATTAAAAAAATATTGCAGAAGCAGAGATAACACTGGAGGCAAAAAAATAAAATAAAAAGAGTTCATCCAAATGCAAATACCCAATAGGGAAAGAAGTCCTTAAAGGGCTATTTAGGAACTTGATTTTTTTTCATTTTCCCTAGTATGAAATGAAAATTAGATTTGCTACAGTCTCACTTTTCATCTATGAAGTGAGCAAACATTTAGGAAAGAAAGTATTCTTAACTTGCAACTGGTAAGTATGTGAATTGGCCTATCCTAACTTGGAAATAATTTGGCAATATTTCCCCACAAAATGCAGTATTTTATATTCTTTTTTCCTGATTGGATAGAAAAACAAATATGTAAAGATACTTATCCATACTAAGGAAATAGCAAATTGAACAAAATCTGTTTACAAAATGTTCACTAAGGAAACTCTATAATGACAAATGGAAAGTTTAGCTGACCAGAACTAGGGAGTTTGTTTTATAAAGCATTTTAGATTCCGTGGGTCGGGCGGTAGCACATCAGGTTAGCGCATGTGGCACAAAGCACAAGGACAGGCGTTAAGGATCCTGGTTCGAGCCCCTGGCTCCCCACCTGCAGGGGAGTCGCTTCACAGGCCTTAAAGCAGGTCTGCAGGTGTCTGTCTTTCTCTACCTCTCTCTTTCTTCCCCTCCTCTCTCCATTTCTCTCTGTCCTATCCAACAACGAACGACATAAACAAAGACAATAATAACCACAAGGAGGCTACAACAACAAGGGCAACAAAAGGGTGGAGAATGGCCTCCAGGATCAATGGAGGTACAGGCACTGAGCCCCAGCAATAACCCTGGAGGCATGCTAAGATATAATTAAAACCCTGTATTTGAGGTGAGTAGGAAGATGGTTTAGCAGATAGAATAAGACTTATGTGTGTAAGGTCTAAGGTTTAATACTACATATTACATAAGTTCCTTCTCTGTCTCTCACGCACACATAAAATAAGTGAACTTTTTTTTTTTTATAGCTTCCATGTTTATAACTGGGGCTTGGTGCCTGCACTAGGAATCTAATGCTCCTGGAGGCCATTTTTCCCATTTTTGTTGCTCTGTTGGCCTTGTTGTTATTATTATTGTTGTTGTTGTTATTGCTGTTGTTGTTAGGACAGAGAGAAATGGAGAGAATAGGAGAAGACAGAGAGAGGGAGAGAAAGATAGACACCTGCAGACCTGCTTCAACGCTTGTGAAGCAACCTCCCCCACACACAGGTGGGGACCCAAGGGCTTGAAAGGGGATCCTTATGTCAGTCCCTGCACTTCACACCATGTGCATTTAACCCGCTGCTGCCCCCTATGAATCTTTTTTTCAATTCTTATTTATTTTTAATATATTTTATTTATTTACTTATGGATTGAGACAGAGGTTGAGAGGGAAGGGGGAGTTAGAGCAGGAGAGAGATACTTAGCAGTGTTGCACTGCTCATGAAGCTTCCTCTTACAAGTGGGGACCAGGGCTTGAACCTGGGTCCTTGCACACTATAATGTGTACACTCAACAAGATTCACCACCACCTGAACCCAGCATCCTTAATATACAGTATTTGAATAATTTACTGTATTTAGGAAAAATGTGTTGTTGTGCCGGCCGCGGAGAAGAGAGAGAGGAGGTCCGGAGCGAAGAGGGAACACAAATCTTTATTTGCGCTGGCACCTCAGAATTGGGTGCTAGAGAAGCAGGTTGGGCCACGTGGAGGTAGCGAAAATGGCCGCCTCACGCAGTAACCTTTCCTACTTCTAAACACCCAAGTGAAGCGCTGGCAAGAGAGCGAGGTGCGGAAGAAGAAGGGTTTTTATAGGAGTAGCTTTCGCAAGAATGGGAATAACTCTCATGAGAATGGGAAGGGGGAGGAGTAACCAAAGCACTTCAACTATGGGGGGGGGATAAACAATGCCCTGAGGGCACAACATGGTGGAACAGGCTCTCCGAGAATGTCCCAACTCTCGCGGGAATTAGCAACAGCCCACCCGAGGTGACAACATGGCAGATGTGACTGCATTTGCACAATTTCCCAGCAAAAATGTAGTACTGTATGAGATTTTTAAACATATAAATATATGAAAAAATATGATAGCACATTGAATTTTAAGTTATTACTTTTCAGTAATGAGGTAATATCTGATTGTTTTCTTTAATTTTCCTGTAATCTACAATGAGAATATATTATCATCCTAACAATAGACTTTTAAAAGCAGGTAGAACTAATTAGCAAAATAAGATTAATGAAGACGGTTGATTTTAGATTCAGAGTCAAAGTACCTGGATTCTGGCTCTCACTCACAAATAATCAGAGGGGTTTGTTGAAATAGCCTAGTCTGTTTCAAAGTTTCCATGATGGCTGGGGAGATAGCATAATGATTATGCAAAAAGAGTTTCTTGCCTGAGGCACCAAATGTCTCAGGTTCAGTCTAGGCACCCTTGTAAACCAGAGTTGAGCAACAGTCTAGTAATAAATGAATGAATATAAAGAGTTTCAAAATTTCTATGAGCCAACATTTTACCAAATTCCCTTCATCGTGGATCCGTAAACATACCTAATAGACAAGTAAGGCACCCAGATTAAATTCCCTATGGATGAATTCCAGTTCTCCCATGGAGTATTCTTTTTTCTCTTCCGAAAGAGGTGACAAGCCACAGCCATTTTATATCCCCTTCCTACTTAACCTCAGCTATGAGAAGAGGATGAGAAAATACTAATAATAACTGATAATGATAATAACTAACAATGCTGATATTTTCTATTCTAGACCCAGAAACTACTTACACACCAGAGGGATTTTTTTGAATGATTTGAACTTTTGTCTGTTGCTGAATAAGCCTACTGCAGACTTTTGAAATGTTTATGGCCCTTTGGATATGTGGCTCTACCCTCAGGGTATGCAACTGAAGAAACCTTAGTCCATTCTTTTCGAGCTTTTGGTTCAGATTGAAATTGTAGTCCTTGTGTCTAAGAAACTCTTAGTTAGAAAAAGTATGTATGGTGTGGGGGCCAGGTGGTAGCACAGAGGGTGAAGCAAGGACCAGTGGGTGTAAGTATCCTGACTTGAGCCCCCCAGCTTCCCACCTGCAGGGGGGTTGCTTCACAAGAAGTGAAGCAGGTCTGCAGGTGTCTATCTTTCTCTCCCTCTTTGTGTCTTCCCCTCCTCTCTTGATTTCTCTCTGTCTTATCCAACAATAATAACAAGGGCAACAAAATGGAAAAAAAAAAAAAGGTCTCTAGGAGCAGTGGATTCATAGTACAGGCACTAAGCCCCAGCAGTAACTGGAGGCAAAAACAAAACAAAATAAACACACAAACAGGGGAAAAAAAGAAACTATGCTGCTTGAATAGTCTATAAAACAGCCTTCATTTAATCTTCATTTGACATTAGTATCGCCTATTTCTTATAACCCAATTAGTAATGTACTAAACCTTTCAACTCTTACTATGAGAACGTGGACTGGCATAAATATCAGACTATTTTTGTGTAAGGACTTTCTGATTAAGTAAAATTTATCTCAGAAATGATGGGTTGTTACTTCATATTTTTATTTGAAATATTTCAGTATCAGTGGTTTAGATGCACATTTCCTTATAAAGTTTTGTCAAGGTCTTGTAGGAAAGAGCAAGCAATTCTATAAATGCCTGTATTACAAGTAAATTAATACATTTTTCTGATCAGAATTAGTCTCTACAGTAATTTGAAGAAAGGTGTGATGTATATACATTTGCATTGCAAAGAAAGGCTGGGCGTGTAACCTGACAGAAAAGTAGATGAAAGTCTTAAACAATGAATTCACTGCAAGGGAAACATTGTAATAGCTATTAGAAAAAAACAGAAGGAATAAGAGTTGGTGGTGAGAAGGAAAGAACTTCTTTAATTACTTTCTTTCTCTCCCTTTCTTTTCTTTCTTTTTTTATTTATTGGATAGAGACAGAGAGAAATCAAGAGGAGGAAGAGGGAAATAGAAGGAAGAAAGACAACTGCAACACTGCTTCACCACTTGTAAAGTTTTCCCCCTGCAGGTGGGAACTGGGGCCTTGAACCTGGGTCCTCATGCACTATAGCACGTGCACTCAACCAGGTGCATCACCAGCACTTGGCCCCAAGAACTGATTGCTTGTCTGGCTTCTTAGCGAAAGCCTCACCTGAGGCAGACCTGAATAATAATCTATCTTTGTGATTAGTGAAATGGAATATAGGTAGGAATAATTTAAGCAAAGCTAGAGAGGTTAAAAAACATGAAGCACTTGGGAAGTAAATCATGAAGGAGACACATACACTTCCATGTGTGACTTAAGGATCTGTACTAGTGCTTAGACAATGTGTAAAGTTCATTTTTATAGTCTGATATAGGAGGACTTTTAATTTCACTTAGGAAAACCAGTGTTTTATTTTATTCATTTTTACCAAAGCACTGCTCAGCTCTGGCTTACAGTGGTGTGGGGAATTGAACTTGGGACTTTGGATGCTCAGGCATGAGAGTCTCTTTGCATAATCATTATGCTACCTACCCTGCCCCCAGTGTGTAATTTTATAGGAGATGGGATTCTAGGAATGTGGAGAGGGAGGGGCTGGATAATAAAACTGGAAATTCTTCTCTCAATTTTTAATTTTTTTCTTTATTTGATAAGGACAGCCAGATATCCAGAGGAAAATGGGCAATAAAGATAAAGAGAGACACCTGCAAATCTGCTTCACCACTTGTGAAGCTTACCATTATTAGGTGGGACGGGGGTTTGAACCCAAGTCCTTGCACACTGTAACATGGACACTTAACCAGGTGTGCCACCACCAGCCCCTTGAAATTCATAAAAAATAGATTCCCATCCAGGAAAGTAGGCTTTTAATTAAATAGAAAATTAACCTTGATTAAAAAAAGGAGAAGGAGAAGGAGACAGAGAGGAAGAAGAAGAAGCAGCTTTGTGTGAATTTACGAAGTTATTTATGAGTCTACTAAAGATCAGAATTTGAAATAGTCCATTGAATTTCTCTCATCCAGTTTCTCTCATCTCTGCTAAAGGGAAAAATTTGGAGAAATCCTTTAAGCTTGCTTCATAATAACACAGCTTGACTGACAACAATGGCATTTTATAATTATATCTGAAAGTTGCTTCTTTGGTTTTCTTTATCTCACAGTTCAGGAAGGTAAATGATTGAGAACTATTATTCAATCCCTGTCAATACCTTAAATTTTGTTGATAATATGACCCTTGCTTAACAGAAATCAGAGTAGTGTTACCTATTCCTTTCCAAAGTCAAGATATATCCCTATATGTACAAATAAGAGATTCTGTAAGGCAATTTCTTTCAGGTTAACAATATAACATAATAGTTAATATGAGCATTAACACAGGTAGCATCAAGCAAATTATGCTGTTGCTATAGTTTATTAAATGTTACTTTTGCAGTGAATGATTATATAGCCTAATGGACTCTGGATTTTAATTCGTTATGCTATTAGTAGTAAGTAAAAGAATATACTTATGAACTTCAAAATAGACTTTTACATTTTAGGTCTGCAAGAATAAGTAATGTTCTAAGTTCAGCTATATTCATGTTTCCTATTAAAGCACAACTATTCAACTCCTATACCTGACATCAGTTTTAATAAAGAGAAATTATTTTTAATTGTATCTGTCCTTTCACATTAATCCATTATATTTTGTTCTACAGAGTTAGAAAAATTGCATTCACTTAGTAGTGAAGAAAATTTCTTTATAAGGAATGCTTTATACTTCAGGGCTCATATCTTTGCAGGCTCTCTCTAAGTCTGCCCATCTCCACAGCCATTGGGAGATGAAGGTCAAAAGTGGCTCCCGGGGGTCCTGCTGTAGCTCAGCGAGTTAAGGGCAAAGTGTGCAGAGAGATAGGACAGTCAGCTCTGGGAAAAGCCTCAGAGGACAATTCATTTATTGAAAGAAAAAGCAGATAGGTATAGGCCATAACTTAGGGGAAAGGTTTGGGATATCTATCCATTAACCCAAACATAGAGCAACACAATGCATAGTTGCATTTTTACCAACAGACTGTTTGATCATAAGCTTTACAATGTACATTTTTTCCAGAGGTAAATTGCAGGTACTTTCGGGAATCAGGAGAAAGGAAAAGCTGAGCTATTTTTGCTGGGGTTTTAAAGTTAACACAGTAATCCATGGCTTTTAATCAAAGAAGGAAAGGAGAGAAGGTGGCATGTATAGAAAAGCACCCATGTCTGGGGATCCAGCTGTCATAAATTACAGAGACCAGGGCAACCTGCCCTTGTCTCAACCTGAAGGGAGTGTTGGGGAGTCAGCTCGCTTGAATCTCTTGGAAACAATGGCCTGGACTTTCCAGGACAGTGGGCCCATTCTCCAACATACATTTAAATATTTCAGTCACAATAAATGGAGAGAAATGAAAAATAAGTAGGAATTCACAGGGAGTTAGGATCATTTCAAAGCCTTTTTGGCCTACAGAGTTATCACTGGGGCTCAGTGCCTGCACTATGAACCCACTGCTCTAGGAGGCCATTTTTTCCCATTTTGTTGCCCTTGTTGTTGTTACTGTAGTTGTTGTTATTGTTGTTGTTGTCATTGGATAAGACAGAAAGAACTTGAGAGAGGAGGGGAAGACAGAAGATGAAAGAAAGATAGACACCTGCAGACCTGCTTCGCCACTTGTGAAGCAACCAGGGGCTCTAACCAGTATCCTTATGCTGGGCCTTGAGCTTCACAAGTGATCTTAAGCCACTGCACTGCCACCTGGCCCCCACATTTAGAAGCCTATTATCTTCAGATTGTTAACATACAGTTAATTATTATTAGTAGTAGTATTGATTTAATGATGGTCAACAAGGCTGTAGGATAAGAGGGGTACAATTTCACACAATTCCCACTACCAGAGTTATAGTATCCTATCCCCTCCGTTAGAAACTTTCCTACTCTTTATCGCTCTGGGAACATGGACACATGATGATTATAGGGTGCAGAAGTACAAGGTCTGGCTTCTGTAATTGATTCTCCACTGGACATAGGTGTTGGCAGGTCTATCCAAACTCCCAGCCTGTTTCTATCTTTCCCTAGTGGGGCAGGGTCTGAATAGGTGGGGTTCCAGGATACATTGGTGAGGTCATCTGCCCAGGAAAGTTATGTTAGTGTCATGGTAGTATCTGCAACTTGGTGAGGTTGTAAAATTCTATCTTTCTGAGGTGATCCATGAGAGATGACTTCATCATAATGAAATACTTTGAAATTTGGTTCTTGTGAATTGCAAAATGATTTCCATCTTTATCCCCCCCCACAGAAAAAATAACAGTATGTATGTTTTTAACACCAAAAACAGCATACCAATTCTGATTGTTTGACATGATATAAAATTTCTCTACTTTCCCCTGCCTCGTCTCAGTTGCCATGACCTTGAATTATTACTGTTTCTAGCAAGTAAGTTTGAAGCAAAACTAATATGTTGGTGAGATATATACAGACTCCTCTCTGAAGGAGAAAACAGGAACTCATTATGTTTCGCTAATACACAAGATAAAAACATTGATGTCGGTTATATTTTATTAGGCTAATAGTAGGTTACAAGACAGTTGTTACAGGAGGACAGTTTCTCATCCTTCCTTGATAGGTGTTTACATACCACTCCCAACACCAACTTATGGGACACCTGCATCATAGTACACCAGGTTCTCAGTGCCCTACACAACCTTTCTATTGTCAGCCATGTCCTTGTCCTTGATGCAACAGTCAACATCTCATTCAAGTTCCACCCTGTTTTTTGCTTTTCCCACCTTCAAAACACTGTTTTCTAATATCTTCATGGAAATGAGTCAAAGAAGAATGGTGTTTTCCTAAGTATGTTCTATAAACTACAGCTTTGACATTTTATGATTTAAAAAAAATGCATGATGTGTCCCAGAACCTAACCTCTCCAGAGAGTCCTATTCCACTACAGAAAGATAGAAACAGGCTGGGGCATCAACCTGCCATTGCTTATGTCAGCAGAGAAGCAATTACAGAAGCCAGACCTTCCACGTTCTGCACCCCAGAGGAATAAATATTAGGGGAATATGGCCACAGGGCTCTGAACTCCAATTCCATCAGGACCCAAAGAAAGAAGAGGGGAAAAAAAGAAAGGAGGAATTGGTTGGGGGGGGGGGGAGAAGGAAACTTAAAAGTAGTAGGTGTGACTTAAAAAGGGTGTGAAGGTAGGACCATAGAGAAGAAAGTGGGTAAATATAAATAATTGGTTAGAGAAATAGTATTCTACCCATATATGTACTCTTTGAACTAATTAAGTTTCTAATGGAGGGGATGGGAACAAAGAACTCTGGTGGTGGGAATGGTGTGGAATTATATCCCTGTTATAATTTTATAAATCTATATTAAATCACTAATAATTTTTTTAAAAGGCAGTAGTGACTTCTTCAATGCAGTTGGATCCACTTATCTGAACAATTTTTGAACTGGGGATTCAAATTGAGAGAGAAATGGAGATTACATAAGTTAATTTTAATATTTTTACTTTTATTTCTATAATAGTTTTAATTATTAAATTTAGCTCAAATATCAATATCAGATGATATATGTTCACCTTTACTATTCTTTTGCACAGTTGTTCAGACTATTCTTCACTGCAGTTCTACATATTTTGTCAGTTTATGCGCACACAATTTTGTAGGAACCACTCTATATAAATCAGGTTGAGAGAAAATGACAACACATTTGCCAACCAATATGTAAAAGGTATATTCCTCCCTTTAACTAGATCTTTTGAAATTTCTCTTGGAAATGTTTTTGGGTTATCACTGTAAATTCCTTGTAATTTTTGGATCATAGACGTAAATATAAAAATTGAAACTTTTAGGGCAGGAGCATACCTGCTTGAGTCAAGCCAACTTGCAGTGGAGAAGCTTAAGTGGTGGTGAAGCAGCGCTGCAGGAGCCTGGTTTTTCTCTCTCCCTGTCTTCTTCCCTTCTCAATTTCCCTCGGTCCTATCAAATAAATAAATAAATAATTAAAATTATTGCAAAAGACCAAATGATCCTTATGACAATCAGATAGGCAAAAATTATCCTCAAGAGTATCCTGAACAGAGGCTGGATGGTACTGCACCTGGTTGAGTACACATGTTACAATGCACAAGGACCTGGGTTCGAGACCCCTGTTCCCACCTGCAGGGGGAAAGCTTTGCAAGTGGTGAAACAGGGCTGCAGGTGTCTCTCTGTCCTCGCTCCCTCTCTGTCTTCCCCTTCCCTCTCAATTACTGGCTGTCTCTATCTAATAAATAAATAAAAGTATTTATAAAAGACATATTATATAAAAAAGAATAACTTGAACAAAAATATATTAAACCAAAAAGGAAAAATGACAAATAGGATTTCATGGACAATTTAATACTCATGATTTTAAAAAGACAGCATTAAAAAACAAATACAATGACTGGCATGTGCACATGGTAAGAGAAAATAAGTTCAATGCATGTGACTTGATGAAGAACATGTGTCCAGAATATATAAAGAACTCTTGATAAATACTTATTCACCACATGACTCAAAATTTCTCTTCCCACATAGTTCCCGTGGAGAATACAACCATTTTTATATGCCAAAGACTGTACACAAAAGCATATAGAAACTTCATTTAATGTACTCTAGAACTGGAAAGAACTCAGCTGCCTATCAACAGATGAAAGGGCAAATTGAACTGTCTCTTTCAATGATATGCCACCCACCACTAATAAAAACTAATTCAGCTACCAGTCAATAGAGCAGCATGTGAAACCTCACAGACATGTTGAATAAAAGGAGCCAGACCCCATCTCCAACTCCTTCCAAAGAAAGCATGTACCCAATCACTGTATCGTATGAAATCTTGAGGTTTCCTTAAGCAGATTTCATCCAGAGTTACAAAGGGCCATCAGTCGTTTTCTGAGGCTTTTAGAAAGGTGATTGACTCAAAGGAACTTGATTCTGATGATAGTTAAAAGGAGCTGTTTTCTTAAAACTTACCAGAAATCATAATTTAAAATAGATTCATGTATTGCATGTAAATTATAGCTCATTAAATATACTTAATAAGTAACAAAATACTTAGGTAACCATTTAAAAAAAATAGGGTCAGGGCATATTTGGGTGAGAGCTATGATCTTTGTGTCTAGGCTGGGTCCTAGTGCTAATGTTACAATGCGAAATTTACGGTGTGCAGTTTCATTGTTGTTTTAAGAATACACTCATGAAACACTTATGAAGTAATGTGGCAGAGCAGGAGCCTCATACATTTTGCCTCTCTGGGCCACTTTTCTTCATTCAGTTGTGTGTGGGGGGGGGGCAGAGGGATGGATCATAGCACTGAAACTTCCTTTGTTGTCATAGTACAGAGCCCATGTGAGCCACCCCTCTCATCCTACTTTGTCATTTTTAAGCTTTCTTGTTTTTTTAAAAAATATTTTATTAAAAAATAAATAAATAAAATATTTTATTTATTTATTAGATAGAGACAGAGAAATTTAAAGGGAAAGGATGAGATGGAGAGGGAAAGAGACAGAGAAAGACACTGTAACCCTGCTTCACCACTTGTGAAGCTATTCCCCACTGCAGGTGGGAACCAGGGGCTTGAACCTGGGTCCTTGCTCACTGTAAAGTGCATGCTTAACCATGTGTATCACTGACTTGCCCCTAAACTTTTTTCCATAGCATTTAAAAATTGGTTATTCGTATCTAATTGAACTATTGATGTTTTTTCTTCCAAGTGCAATGTCTTTATGGAACTTTCTCAAAGACTTCTACATGGATGTTATATTGAAAATTTAAAGCATGTTCATTCATACTTTTAAGCATTAACTTATATGATAGATGATTTAAATGTATAACTACAGAACCAAGTTCAAGTGACAAATTGCTTAGGATTGAATACACCTGACTGGTAACAATTTGAAATAGGACTCAGGCCACCTTCATGATAGTGGTGTTTGATGATTGTGCACAGAAATATAAATAAGGAGCCACTGGACTAAAGATTGAGGATTCCTGGTTTGACACATCCTTGAAACATAGTGCTCAGTGTCCATTTAGTTTGAGTATTTGCTCTCTACATTGTTGTAATAGTCAGTGATTGGTAACTAGATGGGCAATACATTTTGTTTGATTTTAAAATTGAATTCTTTTAATCTTATAGTAAATTACATGAGTTTTTCCTGAAATTTTGACTTTCATATATTCAGTATTGGAGCCATGAGGGCATCTCTTTCTTACTGCAATATCTACTAAATTGACACACAGCAAATATTCAATATTCACCTTGTCAAGAGTCTTTTGGACAGTAATATGTCTAAAACTAATCCCTAATACCTTCTTCATTTTTTTTTTAATCAGTGAATTTCTTGTGAAATCTTTTTTCTAAGACAGCAACTCAAGGAAGTTGATGATACAAAGATGAAACTGACAGAGGCTGTAGTCATTCACCATTCTCCGTCACTCATTTCTGTCCTGTGGATCCAATGGAACTGAATTTTCAGAACCCTGGGGTTCTTTAGAGAACACTTTAAAAATGTCTTACTCTACTTCACATATTAATTTTTCAAAAGAGGTTTCTGAAGGAAATGGTAGTTTTGTGACTTTTCTAAGGTCACAAGGCAATACATGATAAAGACAGCTTGTAAATTCATGTCTTCTGACTCTTCCTTACTTTTTCATCTGGAACCTGGTGACTGAGAGTTAATATACAAAGCCAAACAAATTGTTGGACAATTATGGACCTAAAGTCTAAAATAATGCAGGTGAAGAGTTGGGTAATGGTGATAGTGGACAGCCCTGTCTAGTCCCTGATCTGAGGGGGAATGCTTTTGGCTTCTGTCCATTGAGTATGATATTGGCTGTAGGTTTGCTATATATGCATTCCACTATCTTAAAGAATTTTCCATCTATTCCCATTTTTTGAAGTGTTTTGAGCATGAATGGGTGTTGGATTTTGTCAAAGGCTTTCTCTGCATCTATTGAGATAAATCATGTGGTTTTTGGTTTTGCTTTTATTGATGTGGTGCATGACACTGATTGACTTTTGTATGTTAAACCAGCCTTGCATTCCTGGGAAAAATCCCACTTGGTCGTGATGAATAATCTTTTTGATATACTGCTGTATCCGGTTGGCCAGGATCTTGTTTAATATTTGGGCATTTATGTTCATCAGAAATATTGGTCTATAGTTTCCTTTTTTGTTATTTCACTATCTGCTTTTGGTATCAGGGTGGTGTTGGCTTCATAAAGGTGGAAGGGAGTATTCCTGTTTCTTCGATCTTGTGGAAGAGCTTTAGAAGTATCGGTATTATTATGTTTCCTGAAAGTTTTGTAGAATTCATTTGTGAAGCCATCTGGTTCAGGACTTTTGTTGTTGGGGAGATTCTTAATAATAGTTTTGATTTCTTTGTCTGTGATTGGTGAATTTAGGTTTTGTATTCTTCTTGGTTCAGTTTTGGAAGGGCATATATTTCTAGGAATTCTTCCATTTCTTCCAGATTCTCTAGGTTGGTGGCATATAGTTCTTCACAGAAGTTTCACATGATTTTCTGGATTTCTGTGGTGTCAGTTGTGCTATCTCCTCTATCATTTACAATTCTATTAATTTGAGTTATCTCTTTTTTTTTTTTAGTGAGTCTGGCTAGGGGTTTGTCAATCTTGTTTAATTTTTCAGAGAACCAGCATTTGGCTTCATTGATCTTTTGTGTGGTTCTCTTATTTTCAACGTTGTTTATTTCTGCTCTAATTTTAGTGATTTCTGTCCTGGTTGCTTTAGGGTTCCTTTTTTCCTCTTCCTCTAAATCCTTAAGGTGTGCAGTAAGGTAATTTATTTGGGCTTTTTCTTGTTTTTTAATATGTGACTCTGTGGCTATGAGTTTCCCTCTCAGTGCTGCTTTAGTTGTGTCCCAAATATTTTGATAGCTTGTGTCTTCATTTTCTTTTGTTTCCAGGAACATTTGAATTTCTTGCTTGAGTGTCTCTCTGACGCAGTGGCTCTTAAGCAGTATGTTGTTTAGTTTCCAAATTCTGTGTCTTTTAGTAATTTTCTGTTTGTTGTTAAATGTTAGCTTTACTGCACTATGGTCTGAGAAGGTACTTGGGATGATTTCAGTGCTCTTGAAATTGTTGATGCTGTCTTTGTGGCCTAACGTGGTCTATTCTTGAGTATGTGTTGTGTGGATTAGAAAAGAATGTGTATTTGAGCTTTTTGGGGTGAAGAACTCTGAAAATGTCCAGGAGTTCTAGTCTGGCCATCTCTTCAGTTAATTCTCTTCTTTCTTTGTTGATTCTCTGCTTCGTTGATCTGTATAAGTGTGAAAGTGGGGTGTTGAAGTCTCTCACTATTACTGTATTACTATTGATGTATTTTTTATTGTTCTTTCAGTAGGTGTTTGATGTATTTAGATGGTCCCTCATTGGGTGCATAGATGTTAATAACTGTTAAAACTCCTTGTTTGATTGATCCTCTAATCATTATGTAATGGCCTTGCCTATCTTTTATTACTTTAGTTAATTTAAAGTATATTGTGTCAGAGATGAGATTGGCTGTTCCTGCCTTTTATGTGGTCCATTAGCCTGTATGATAATTTTCCATCCTTTCACTTTAAGTCTATGTTTTTCTTGTTGGGTCAGGTGGGATTCTTGCAAGCAGCATATGGTTGGGTTGTGTTTTTTGATCCATCCTCCCACTCTGTGCCTTTTAATGGGTGAGTTTAAGCCATTGACATTTGTTGATATTGTGGCTTTATTGTGTTGTAGTGCCATTATTTCAACAATTTTTTTATTTGCTCTGATATATGCTAAGTAATAAGGGGATTTTCTTGTTTATATGAGGTCTTTTAGAATAGAACCTCTTTCAGGGTAGGTTTTGTGATGGTTGCCTCCTTTAACTGTTGTTTGTCTGAGAAGGTTTTGATGACTCCATCTAGTTTGAATGAAAGTTTAGCAGGATATATTATCCTTGGTTGAGACCCTTTTTCATTCAGGGCTCGATAGATATCTTGCCATTCTCTTCTGGCTTTTAGAGTTTGAGTGGAGAAGTCTGCTGATAATCTTATGGGTTTTCCCCTGTATGTGACTTTTTGTTTTTCTTTTGCAGCCTGTAGGATCCTTTCTTTATCTTTACTTCTTTTCATTGTAACTATGATGTGTCTTGGTGTCTTCAGGTCTGGGTTGATTCTGTTTAGGACTCTCTGGGCTTCTTGAATCTTAATGTCCTTTCTGTTGTTTAGGTCTGGGAAGTTTTCTTTTATTATTTCCCCTAGAATTTTTACTTCCCCTTCCTCTCTTTTTTCCTCTGGTAGGCCAATGATATGAATGTTACTTCTTTTGAGATCATATTATATGTCTCTGTTGTTTTTTTCAGTGTCTTCCAATCTCTTTTGGGGCTCTTTTATCTCTTTCTTAGTTTTCTCTAGCTCGTCCTCTGTCTGGCTAATTCTGTTTTCTGCTTCTGTTCACCTGCTTTCCCTTCCCTCAGCTTCCTTATTCAGATCAGTTATAGTATTAGCTTCTTCTGCTAACTGACCTTTTAGTTCAGCTATTTCAGCTTTCAGTTCTCTGATTACCTCAAGATAGCTAGTATTTTCCTTGAGTGTCTCATCTGTTGTTTCCCTAATTCTGATAGCCCTTTCCTCCATAGTTGTCTTCATTTCTGATTATTAAGTTTACTATTGCTTGTATACTTTTCTTATCTATGATTACTTCTGACTGATTTGGAGTGTCTTCTGGGATCCTGTCTTGACTCATTGTGGTTGCAGTTTTATTTGTTCTTGAGCATTTTTTTTAGTGATTTTTTTTTTCTGTTCTGTTGTTCTTCAACTGTTGTGTTTTGAGTACAAGCCATGCTATGCTAAACACCTTTATGACAAATGCAGTCACCAACTCAGAAATTATAACAGTAGTAACTGAAGCAAGGATTGATGCAATTTAGCCACTACCAGTTAGTCAAACAACACTTCAGGTTCCAAGAAAAAATAGCAACCAAATCTAAATGAATGAGAAAGAGAAAGGAAAAAGGGAAAGCAAGAATAGACAATTATGCAAATCTACTGTCCACTATAAATTCTGGGGATAGCAAGAGGAGAAAGGGAAGTAGAGG